>NC_047105.1:83205176-83295176 GCF_902500255.1 Thalassophryne amazonica
AAGACATCTAATAGGCCGATTACCTAAAAACAAGGAGATGCCATTCAAAAGCATCAGCAAAATTTACTCACGTGACGGAGACAATTCATTTGACATTTGTTCAACAATAAATGTGAAGAATTACATGCATATTTAAAATACCTTGTTTTCTTTCATTAAATATCAAACTAGAGGTGCCACGGTACACAGACGTAACAGTCTGGTACGAGTTCGGTTTTGAAAGTTCTTCAAATCAGTAGCTACGATCTGTGAGAGAGCTGCCATCAGCCACTTTAGCACTGTGAGATAAAGTGCAATTGTAAACTATTTTCAATAAATATCTATGAATCGGATTACATCTCTCATTTGCATTGGGATGAATTTACTGTGCAGCACGTTAAGTGTTTGTGTTTTTGTTATGTGACATGTCGAGCCAGACCACCTTATTTTGTCCATTTTAAGTATCTGATTTTTGTACAAATGACAGCATCTCACAAAACCTCACTGTACAGATTTGAAATCACTGTACACAGTGTCACTATTCAAGGCCACCGTAGTTGTGACATTTTACACTAATTCATACAAAACATCAACTTTTGTCATAAGGTGTTGGTGTTATCTGTCTAAACTCGAATGATCAGACGTATCCGGTTACAGAAATTCAACAAATGCGGCTCTGTACCCTTTTGTTTTAGGTTCATATTTTGGAAGAAAAAGGCAAATTAACCAATTCCATTAATGCTTCCAAAGTTTTTGGATAATGCGGTTGCTTGCTTCAACTAGCTGTTTCTCTGTCCTCTTTGTTCAACTGAGATACGGAGAGCAGGATGAGGGGACTGACCACACCTCCGGCACTGAAGGGGCTGGCCTTGTCTCCTGCACAGAGCAAAAAATCTGTACATACATTCCATGGACATGAGCAGAGCAGCTCACTGAAATGTCTGACTTATGGAAACAAATACACGTGTGTATCATCGCACTGTGCAGAGTCATACTGTGTAATCTGCGTACAGTTCTGCGCACCGAACAGTCGAGTGTGTTCCGTAATGTTAATTTACTGTCTTAATGTATTTATAAATTGTTTAGGTTGGTGTTATCATATACACATGATAATTATTATATCACTATTATTACTTCTATTTTGTCATTTGATTTTTAAGTGGACCACAATGGAAATAAGTGTTTTCACTTTCTTGTGTCATACATGTATTTTTAACGTATTTACAATTATATGCACTCACACTCATGCTTTTAATATAAAGATGATTTACTGACCCCTGCTGGAAAGGCGTGCGAGTCCAAAATGTAATTAGCAATGTTAGCTGATATTCGTAGCTTCTGCAAAACTATTAGTCCAGTCAATGTTCCATTTTGGCGCTGTCCATCCTTGACCCAAAATATATAAGCACACCAAACAGCAAATGTCAGCTGTGCTCTGGTTCCTGATCGAAGTTGCACGCATGCACAGTTGCTGTAAGCAGGTGCTTTGAATTTGACAAGCACAGACAGTGGCTGAAGACATTAAACCACTACACATTTCACACATGGTACCAGCATGAAACTTAAGCCACTGATGGTAAGAGCAACACTGAGGTACAAAAACACAATAAATCATTAACACTAACAACACTGTTAAAATAACATAAACCACAATAACATTTAAAACCTCAAAACCCCGAACTCCCACGGGGCATTGTAGCATTGCATCCATTGTTTTTTGGTTGGCTCATGGGTTAAAGCAATAAATTATCATCTGACTGAAATTTTTTTTCCTGGCAAAAATCAATGCCAGCAATTCCCTAAAATGTGGCGTCGTGGGGGCACACACTTTTTTTTCCCCTCAATAAATACAATAAACACATTATACAGCATACAAATCTATTCTAAATAGCCTCTAAGGAGGGGGGGGGGGGGGGGAAGGGAGGGGGAGAGAGAGAGAGAGAGAGAGAGAGAGAGAGAGAGAGAGAGAGAGAGAGAGAGAGAGAGAGAGAGAGAGCATAAAGAAATGCAAAACCTGAACATAAAGGTACATAAAGGGTGGGGGGGGCAGGGTGTAGTCTTAATTCAGGGTGGTCTGGGGGTGCTCCCCCAGAAATTTTTAAAAAGAGGAAGTCAAATTTTGTATATTCTGGTCAATTTTAATGAGTATGAAGTCCTCTTAAATAAAAGTCACTTCAAACTGTGAAGTAAAAACACATTATTGATTATGGGGGTCTGGGCGTGCTCCCACAGAAATTTTTTAAAAGAGCAAGTCAAATTTTGTATATTCTAGTGAGTTTTAATGGGTATGAAGCCCCCTGAAACAAAGAAAACTCACTTCAAACTGTCAAGTAAAAATTCTTTGTCTTCTGTAGTATTTTGATTGGTTCTAATCCAGTAAATGCGCCAAAAGATTGCTGTGTCACTGGCTGTACAGTCAATAAAATACAAAATTAGGGCCTAAAGCAACTGATAACATTGTTCTGCTGTGCACAAAGTAACACTATCACCAGTTTTGAAAACGCATGCACACTGAGAAACTCAAAACTGGTTTATTCACATTTAATCGGTAAAATGCTCTCACTCGTAAAACAAACTAGGGCTGCAACTAACGATTATTTTAGTAACTGATTAATCGATTATTTTTTCAATTAATCGTTTTTTTTTTTTTTTTTTTTAATACTTACTTGTGAGTTTTGCCATTATTTCTTTAAGTCGGTTATTATTAAAAGGCCTTATCGCGCAACATCAACGTTTGAGCTTGTAACAAAGTTATGTTATATTCTCGTCAAAAACATACCTGGAGTAGTGTTTTGTTTTATTTTGCACATACATACATCACCGACACACCACAAAGAGATTTCCATCAAGCTTAACCCGATTATGAGCATTTTTAGATGCCTACAGCAACTATCTCAACCACTGATGACATATTACATCAAGAGTCCACAAAAGTATTTTAAAGGCCTGACTAAAGTGTAATATGTGATCTTTAATAAGATATTTTCAAGAAAAAAGACACAAATGTGCAGTTTACTGGATTTTATTTTTTTTCTTGTGTAAAAACACAGCTTAGATGTGGTTTGACCAAAACAAATGGTCATTAAACTTAAATAAAACAGGGATGATGTGGAGGTGTAAGAGTCACTGGGTGTTCACAGGAAACAGTTATTTCTATATTTATTTATTCATGTTCATTGTTAGTTGGTTTTAGCTTTTCTGTTGTGTTTTGTTTTATCAGGTTGTTTTTGTCTGTTTCTATAAAATTGCATTGTAGCATTATTAGTTATTATTGCTATTATTGTTCTTGTTTCTGTGAAGGCTCTCAGTTGTCCAGGTGGTTTCCATAGTAAAGAAGCTTGAATCTTCGACTGGACTGCGTTGCTTGACGTGAGGACATTTCGCTTCTAATCACAGAAGCTTCCCCAGCTTTCTCCTTTTGCTGGCTTCTGTTATTCTTCTCTACAAGAGTCAAGACAGAAGTCAGACTACCAGAGCAAGAATTTTTGCTGAGGAAGCTTCTGCGATTAGAAGCGAAGTGCCCTCGCGTCAAGCAACTCAGTCCAGTCGAAGATTCAAGCTTCTTTACTATTATTGTTGTTGTTATTGCCATTATTATTATTAATATATAAATAAAAATAAAAAACAATTCGTAATACATTTGACTATTTTACGACAGCAAACACTGAGCCATTAATTATTATACAGAAAACAAATGCACACAAACGGCTTAATGCTAACTTTAACATTGAAAATGCCATAGATATGCTAAAGCGTTAGCATTGGTCCAGTTTTTAAGTTATAAAATACATCTATCAATAGTTTCAGAAGACCATAACAGGCTGGTTTAACACAAAGGTACTCACAGACATATGCTCTTTAGGGTTTTAGTGGGGGAAAATTAAGATAAAGCAAAATAAAACAAAGAACCAAGGAAGCAGTGAGTTGGATCAATGCTTCATTGGTTCAAAGCAAAGCCACACCCTGCTTCAACTTGGGGAAGGTCTGCCAATGTTCCCACGAAGACAGGGAGGAGCAGAGTGGAGAGGAGTGAAAATTCACACAGTCCCTTCCTCCGCGGTGCAGCGCCATCCACGCTGACATTGCTGCTGCTATGATTAGCACAGAATGGGATGTTGCTTTGACAGTGAGAGTATCATATTTCGGCCCAAAACATGCATGACACCACGTGCGTGCGCATGTGTGTAGGGTTGAAACGATTAATCGAGTAATTTGAATAATTCACGTCACGTTTATTTGAAATGAGACAATGCATATTAATGAACATAGTTACATGTAAATATGCCGGGTTACAGCAGGATGCTAATTCCATCCGTAGCCCCAGTAACATAGAAACAGACTAAGAACACACAACATACCAAAACAAATCAACCATGACAGAAAACAATTAAAACAGAATATACATACAAATATTTACAAATTCAAAGTTGCAACAATTGATCGTTAATAAGCAGCCGACAGGTAGAGGAACCAAAAGAGTTTTATGATGATGATGATGATGGGTGATTGAGGTGCAAAAGTACTGCATTAAAGTGACAAGTGCTACGTGCAAAGTGCTTCAGTGCCTGGTTGAATTGCGTATTACAATACTGGGTTGTACTGCACGTTGCCCAATACACTCATTTGCACATGCACAAGTGTAAATCTTGCACAGGGTGTCCTACACAAGTTTATTGTGTAAAGACTACTAAACCGTTTAATAACATAAAGTACACAAGGACATTGTGTACATATAACAAAAAAAAAAAAAAACTCGAGTGGTGCCTCCACAGTTAGGCTACAGATGGTTGCATGTCTGATTTGCCAGTAACCAAGCTTTCAACTGTCCTTTGAAGGTAGTGAAAGTGGTGCTCTCCCTGATTGTGACTGGCAGGTTGTTCCAAGCTTGCTCACCTTTTATGGATAATACGTTCTGACCAAAGGTGGTCCTTCTATGGGTAATCTCACAGTTACCTCTTGTGTCCGCTCTTGTACCATACCCTGTGAATCTTTTTATGTGGATGAATTCTTTAACAGGAGTTGGTGCTGGTCCATGTAAACATTTACATATGAAGCAGGCATATTTGAATACCTTCAGATTTTCAAAGTCTAGAAACGTATGCTTTTCCAGAACCTTACAGTGATGATAAGAATCAGATTGTCTATCATATATCTTAACTGCTCTATTATACAACTGCTCTATGGATTTTAATACCGAGGTGGCTGCAAATGTCCAGTTAGTGAAACAGTAGTCAATATGTGGGAAAACCATGCAAAAGAGATACGTTTTGGCTGCATTAGTTGTTAGAGAGGGACGCAGCGCAATTCGATTACAAAAAATGTTCGAGGCAAATTCTTTGCCTCGAAGCTTCGTGTAAAGCTGTAGTACATATACCAGGCCTGGAGGTGGCACTGTAACGCTCCCACAAAAAAACCGAGAAGACGACCGTAGAGCATGCCCATAACTAATGTAAGCACTAATCAATGTAGCAGGCGATGTTTACAAAGCCACATGCTGGGTAAAATAAAGCCTTTTAAGAGAAAGGGTCTGTGCTGATTGTCTGAAACTGACTTATTATGCATTTAAAGTGAAGCAGTGTGTTTATATATATTTTTTAAAACGCGGTTTGCTCCACTGGCTGCTCTCCACCTCCGCAGATGAAGCGAAAGGAAGCGCACTTTAATCATGTTTAACTATTCCCAAAAAAAAAAAAAAAAAAAAAAATTTTTTCAGATTTACTCGATTCCAAAAATATTCGATAGCTGCAGCCCTACATATGTGTTGTTAAATTTTCCAAATGACAGGAATCCATCGTGGTGACGGAGAACTTTAACCCATGGGTTAGCTAAAATAGCCAATATTTGTCCCTATCGACTTTCCGTTTTTGCAGCGTTCATCTTTGACCCAAATACATAAGCATACCAAACGGCAAATGTCAGCTCTCCCCGGTTTTTACATGATCGAAGCCATACACACACACTCACAGAAGCAACTTGGCTAATATAATATAGATATTTAAAAATGACCTTAATCAAGAAATAGAGAGCTGCTATGTTTGGAGAACAAATACTCTAGCCTCACTAAGGAGGCATATAACAGGAATAGCTCACAAACTAACATTGGGAAGGTTTTGGATTGCCCCCCCCCCCCAGTCAATCACTATGGTAAAATGAAGGGTTCCGATCTGAATGGAATCATTCTGATCTGTGAATGCACATGTATTTACACCACCACAAAAACAATGATCAAATTAATGCACCCATTTATATCTATTGCTCAAAATAATTGAATGTGCTATTCTGATGTGCAGAAAGCAGCTCTTGTGCAACTATATGTATACAATGGGCATGTTCTGAGTGTGTGTGTGTGTGTAATACCATTCAGGGAGAGAGAATGTGCAAAGCCACACTGAAATGTGTCCATGCATGTGTTCAATACCATGTACCACATTGTTATGGCTCAAGGCTGCCATGCAGGTCCATACACAGTGTTAACAAATATAAATATCAATCCCTGGCATATCCACCATTTTTCCTGATTTAACTGATGGAAATTGAATGTATAACTGCCACAAGAATAAGTTACTGACAACTGTGTTTGTTTTAAATTTATTTACTGATTTTGTGAATTATTCACAATTTAAAAAGGATATGTCTTAATTTCAGCACACATTATTCAATGGAGATTTTATATTTTTCAGTGGATTAAAAAAAACAAAACAAAAAAAAAACCACAAATTTGAAGTTGCACAAAAACAAAGAGTAAAATTGGGCATGTATACAGAGCAGAAATTTCATTTATAAAATGGGGGAACAAATATGAAAGGCACATGTATACTTGCAAAGTGTAGCTATGAGTGCCAGGTCTGCTCTGCCCCCCCCGGAGAGGCGGGTGGTGGGCTAGTAAAAACACAGAAGCAACCCACCCACACAAAGTCTAAACACACAGCTCATTGGAGAGCCACAGCCACAACAAAGAGCTGATTGGCCCACTCGGGCTTTCCAAAGATCAAATCCAGGGAGTCTCCTGGCAACAGCGTGAGGAAAACAGAATCTCTCCTATAAGCAGGGAATCACAAGGTTGTATGTACAACTGATGATTTTTGATTCATTCAATTCAAATAATGCCAAATCACTAACCTTACCAACTCCCCTGAGCAAGCACACAGGTGACAAACAAAGCTGAAGCAAAACCTGATCACAATATTTTCAGTAAACTTGACTTACCATAATAACCGGAATTATTTTATAGTGTTTTTTGACAGAATGTCAAACATCATTATACACCATGAAGACTGAAATCCCTGCATTTGGCGCAGTGATAGAGGCACTGAGTTTCAACAATCCCACATAATCCTGGTGCTCTGTAAGAGTGGTTCTCAAATACATGCACCAAAGCATTTTGCCAGTTCCAACAATTCATTTGACTCCAGTTCCACAGCTGTAGTATGCAAGATGTTCCAGCGCTGAAATAAGGGCCTGCATAAACAAGATCCAGACAAACACCTTTGTGTACATAGTGAATATGTGCTCATTTTATTAAGGTCTGGCATGAGACATGAAGCTTGTAGACACGTGAATCGTTTTTGATATGGTTTGGTTTAGGTGTATTGCCAGTGACTGATATACTTCAAACATATTACATCATAGCTTCTGTTTCTATAATAATATAACCATATTTAAAGCTTAGCCTACTAGCTATAATTTAATTTTACTACTAGTCTACAAACTAATATGTATACTACAATACTACAATCTTCTCCTGTATCAATATTTTAGCATTAATATTTAGGTTTTAGAAGCTTACTCCTATAATAGTAGCTTTGGAGGCCAGGCTGGGCGAATTGGAGACTCGGCTCCGCACCGTGGAAAATTCTACAGCTAGCCAGGCCCCTGTAGTCGGTGCGGACCAAGGTAGCTTAGCCGCCGTTAGTTCCCCTCTGGCAGATCCCGAGCAGCCGGGAAAGCAGGCTGACTGGGTGACTGTGAGGAGGAAGCGTAGCCCTAAACAGAAGCCCTGTGTACACCGCCAACCCGTTCACATTTCTAACCGTTTTTCCCCACTCGACGACACACCCGCCGAGGATCAAACTCTGGTTATTGGCGACTCTGTTTTGAGAAATGTGAAGTTAGCGACACCAGCAACCATAGTCAATTGTCTTCCAGGGGCCAGAGCAGGCGACATTGAAGGAAATTTGAAACTGGTGGTTAAGGCTAAGCGTAAATTTGGTAAGATTGTAATTCACGTCGGCAGTAATGACACCCGGTTACGCCAATCGGAGGTCACTAAAATTAACATTAAATCGGTGTGTAACTTTGCAAAAACAATGTCGGACTCTGTAGTTTTCTCTGGGCCCCTCCCCAATCGGACCGGGAGTGACATGTTTAGCCGCATGTTCTCCTTGAATTGCTGGCTGTCTGAGTGGTGTCCAAAAAATGAGGTTGGCTTCATAGATAATTGGCAAAGCTTCTGGGGAAAACCTGGTCTTGTTAGGAGAGACGGCATCCATCCCACTTTGGATGGAGCAGCTCTCATTTCTAGAAATCTGGCTAATTTTCTTAAATCCTCCAAACCGTGACTATCCAGGGTTGGGACCAGGAAGCAGAGTTGTAGTCTTACACACCTCTCTGCAGCTTCTCTCCCCCTGCCATCCCCTCATTACCCCATCCCCGTAGAGACGGTGCCTGCTCCCAGACTACCAATAACCAGCAAAAATCTATTTAAGCATAAAAATTCAAAAAGAAAAAATAATATAGCACCTTCAACTGCACCACAGACTAAAACAGTTAAATGTGGTCTATTAAACATTAGGTCTCTCTCTTCTAAGTCCCTGTTGGTAAATGATATAATAATTGATCAACATATTGATTTATTCTGCCTAACAGAAACCTGGTTACAGCAGGATGAATATGTTAGTTTAAATGAGTCAACACCCCCGAGTCACACTAACTGTCAGAATGCTCGTAGCATGGGCCGGGGCGGTGGATTAGCAGCAATCTTCCATTCCAGCTTATTAATTAATCAAAAACCCAGACAGAGCTTTAATTCATTTGAAAGCTTGTCTCTTAGTCTTGTCCATCCAAATTGGAAGTCCCAAAAACCAGTTTTATTTGTTATTATCTATCGTCCACCTGGTCGTTACTGTGAGTTTCTCTGTGAATTTTCAGACCTTTTGTCTGACTTAGTGCTTAGCTCAGATAAGATAATTATAGTGGGCGATTTTAACATCCACACAGATGCTGAGAATGACAGCCTCAACACTGCATTTAATCTATTATTAGACTCTATTGGCTTTGCTCAAAAAGTAAATGAGTCCACCCACCACTTTAATCATATCTTAGATCTTGTTCTGACTTATGGTATGGAAATAGAAGACTTAACAGTATTCCCTGAAAACTCCCTTCTGTCTGATCATTTTTTAATAACATTTACATTTACTCTGATGGACTACCCAGCAGTAGGGAATAAGTTTCATTACACTAGAAGTCTTTCAGAAAGCGCTGTAACTAGGTTTAAGGATATGATTCCTTCTTTATGTTCTCTAATGCCATATAACAACACAGTGCAGAGTAGCTACCTAAACTCTGTAAGGGAGATAGAGTATCTCGTCAATAGTTTTACATCCTCATTGAAGACAGCTTTGGATGCTGTAGCTCCTCTGAAAAAGAGAGCTTTAAATCAGAAGTGTCTGACTCCATGGTATAACTCTCAAACTCGTAGCTTAAAGCAGATAACCCGTAAGTTGGAGAGGAAATGGCGTCTCACTAATTTAGAAGATCTTCACTTAGCCTGGAAAAAGAGTCTGTTGCTCTATAAAAAAGCCCTCCGTAAAGCTAGGACATCTTTCTACTCATCACTAATTGAAGAAAATAAGAACAACCCCAGGTTTCTTTTCAGCACTGTAGCCAGGCTGACAAAGAGTCAGAGCTCTATTGAGCTGAGTATTCCATTAACTTTAACTAGTAATGAGTTCATGACTTTCTTTGCTAACAAAATTTTAACTATTAGAGAAAAAATTACTCATAACCATCCCAAAGACGTATCGTTATCTTTGGCTGCTTTCAGTGATGCCGGTATTTGGTTAGACTCTTTCTCTCCGATTGTTCTGTCTGAGTTATTTTCATTAGTTACTTCATCCAAACCATCAACATGTTTATTAGACCCCATTCCTACCAGGCTGCTCAAGGAAGCCCTACCATTATTTAATGCTTCGACCTTAAATATGATCAATCTATCTTTGTTAGTTGGCTATGTACCACAGGCTTTTAAGGTGGCAGTAATTAAACCATTACTTAAAAAGCCATCACTTGACCCAGCTATCTTAGCTAATTATAGGCCAATCTCCAACCTTCCTTTTCTCTCAAAAATTCTTGAAAGGGTAGTTGTAAAACAGCTAACTGATCATCTGCAGAGGAATGGTCTATTTGAAGAGTTTCAGTCAGGTTTTAGAATTCATCATAGTACAGAAACAGCATTAGTGAAGGTTACAAATGATCTTCTTATGGCCTCGGACAGTGGACTCATCTCTGTGCTTGTTCTGTTAGACCTCAGTGCTGCTTTTGATACTGTTGACCATAAAATTTTATTACAGAGATTAGAGCATGCCATAGGTATTAAAGGCACTGCGCTGCGGTGGCTTGAATCATATTTGTCTAATAGATTACAATTTGTTCATGTAAATGGGGAATCTTCTTCACAGACTAAAGTTAATTATGGAGTTCCACAAGGTTCTGTGCTAGGACCAATTTTATTCACTTTATATATGCTTCCCTTAGGCAGTATTATTAGACGGTATTGCTTAAATTTTCATTGTTACGCAGATGATACCCAGCTTTATCTATCCATGAAGCCAGACGACACACACCAATTAGCTAAACTGCAGGATTGTCTTACAGACATAAAGACATGGATGACCTCTAATTTCCTGCTTTTAAACTCAGATAAAACTGAAGTTATTGTACTTGGCCCCACAAATCTTAGAAACATGGTGTCTAACCAGATCCTTACTGTGGATGGCATTACCCTGACCTCTAGTAATACTGTGAGAAATCTTGGAGTCATTTTTGATCAGGATATGTCATTCAAAGCGCATATTAAACAAATATGTAGGACTGCTTTTTTGCATTTACGCAATATCTCTAAAATCAGAAAGGTCTTGTCTCAGAGTGATGCTGAAAAACTAATTCATGCATTTATTTCCTCTAGGCTGGACTATTGTAATTCATTATTATCAGGTTGTCCTAAAAGTTCCCTAAAAAGCCTTCAGTTAATTCAAAATGCTGCAGCTAGAGTGCTGACGGGGACTAGAAGGAGAGAGCATATCTCACCCATATTGGCCTCTCTTCATTGGCTTCCTGTTAATTCTAGAATAGAATTTAAAATTCTTCTTCTTACTTATAAGGTTTTGAATAATCAGGTCCCATCTTATCTTAGGGACCTCGTAGTACCATATCACCCCAATAGAGCGCTTCGCTCTCAGACTGCAGGCTTACTTGTAGTTCCTAGGGTTTGTAAGAGTAGAATGGGAGGCAGAGCCTTCAGCTTTCAGGCTCCTCTCCTGTGGAACCAGCTCCCAATTCAGATCAGGGAGACAGACACCCTCTCTACTTTTAAGATTAGGCTTAAAACTTTCCTTTTTGCTAAAGCTTATAGTTAGGGCTGGATCAGGTGACCCTGAACCATCCCTTAGTTATGCTGCTATAGACGTAGACTGCTGGGGGGTTCCCATGATGCACTGTTTCTTTCTCTTTTTGCTCTGTATGCACCACTCTGCATTTAATCATTAGTGATCGATCTCTGCTCCCCTCCACAGCATGTCTTTTTCCTGGTTCTCTCCCTCAGCCCCAACCAGTCCCAGCAGAAGACTGCCCCTCCCTGAGCCTGGTTCTGCTGGAGGTTTCTTCCTGTTAAAAGGGAGTTTTTCCTTCCCACTGTAGCCAAGTGCTTGCTCACAGGGGGTCGTTTTGACCGTTGGGGTTTTACATCATTATTGTATGGCCTTGCCTTACAATATAAAGCGCCTTGGGGCAACTGTTTGTTGTGATTTGGCGCTATATAAAAAAAAAATTGATTGATTGATAGATAATATTATATAATCATATTTCCTGTACATGTTGTTTATTACCCTTATATAAATATCACATATACATGAATTCTATTTTCTTATTATATGTCTTATGATATATTATTATGATATGTCCATTTTTTTGAGCAGCTTGGGTGGGTAGGGAGAGTTCCCATGAAATAAAAAAGCTTTTCAACCTACAATCCCTGGTTCTCAAGACCAGGCACCTAAGTGGCTCTACTTTACTCTACTCTACTCTTCCTTTTTTAGATATACCTTAGTATACACTAGTAGAGTTCTACCTTAGAAATGGAATATATTCTAGAAGGCATACCTTACTGAATTTTCATGTATTCTTACAATTTGTTAATAATCAATTAGGAACCATCTCTCTAATAAACTGTATGCAATATGCACCCGACTCCTGTACAGATGTGAATTATTATAAATGCATAATATATAAATAATAAATGTTTGAGTGCAATGGTAAGAATATTGGCATGAGGTGAAAGATGAATGTACCATTCAACTCAGCTTGGTTTCAATGAATGGTACATTCCATCTGACAACATGAAATTATTCTTTCCACTGCATGAAAGGAAACTGTTCAATATTTGTTTTATATCACATTTAAATAGATTCATGGCATTTCATATCTTACTTAAAATTAGACAGGTGTTTTCCCTCAGAGTATGAAGGGGACAGCAGCGGGTTTGAGTAGCTGGGTTTCGATTTCAGTTCGACGCAAACACATTAAGCGATATTTTTGGAATGTCAGCAAAACACACAAACACTATCGCAAACTGTCAACATTTCCATAGAGTGATGGGATGTAAATGCTGGGTACTGTCCTCTTGTGAGAACTGTAATTCCAATAGTCACAATGACAGATGGGCAAGTCCAGCTAAATATTACCTTTCCCCCAACAACAACAACAAAAAAATCCAACATTGTTGTAACATTATCCCTTACAAGGTTTAACAAGTGCTCCATCTCTTACTCCATCCACACATATTATGTCATGTATTATAAGTGTCGTATGACTTTCTGTATGTCATGCGACCCATAATAAAGACGTTTTCATTTTTAAATTGTCTGAAAAACAAAATCACCTCATTACTACTTGAGTATTTTTTTTTTTTAAATACATTTGTTTCAACTGATCATATTTTCAGTTTGTTACCTTGAACTGGACAATTTGGAGGATAATGGCAATTTGCCTACTGATTATGCTTCAATGCATTGTGGAAATTAATACTACAGAGCCGGAGTGTCAGCATGTTGTAATATTGTTACTGACAACCCCCCCCCACCCCCACCACCATTACAGTGCTTCATGCTGCAGTTTCTTTTCCTGTCTGCGTGTCATCTAAAAAAAATGGAAGGTGCAAACTGCAAACACATGCACACACTAAAGTTGGCATTTCCTCTACAGCTATCTTGTTGACCCAGTGGACAACAACAACAACCACTACCCAACCAAACCTGTGTAAAATGCCCCCCACCCCCACTTCAAAATATTAAAATAGCACTGTTGTTCGTTTGTGGTACGTTTGTGCTGCTTTGTGCCGTAAAATTTTTCGTTTGTGCTCTTAAAACTTTTGAGTAATTCAAAAATACCTCAATTCATCCGTATTTTATTTTGCTGTAGTTCTTCACATTTTTTTTATTGTTTGCTTAGTTTTTGTAATGTTGGCGTTTGGTTTGACTTCGTTCGACCAACTGAATTTTTTCACACAGTAGAGAAGCCGGTTTGTGAGCACTTTTGTGGAGGAGAGATGCCGCTGCTTCCTCCACGGTGGAGCTGGTGTGTGGTGTGGGGCTTCTGCTGCTGCGTGTGATGTGGCGAGTGCTGCCGCGATCATGTGGTGGTGCTGGCCAGCCAGGAAGAATTTGTCAGCCCCTCCACCAGCGTACAGCAGTCCATGATCGTGGTGTTGTTCCAGCGCTATATGCACCTGAGGAGAGAGGAGCTGCAGAATTCTGTCCAAGAACTCTGAAGGGCTTGCTGTCCCCCAGCCCATGCAGAGAGACAAGAGCCTGCTGGCCTTTTCAGTCTGACAGTTCAATGGTTTTGAGGAAGTGATCCTTGATTGCTGCATATTTGTTCACAGCGAGGGGGGGGGGGGGGGGGGGGGGGGGGGGTTTGCAGGAATGCAATCAGCCTTGTTTCCGTGTAGCTGCCGACGGCCAACACGATCGTTGATGGCTGTGTATTTGTTCGCAGTAGCGAAATCAGCTTCGTTTGTTTCCATGGAGCTATTTCGTGTTGTCTGCTGTAATCTCTCAGAGCAAACTGCGCCTCCGTTTGTACAAACCAGGTGGCAGTTTACAGAAGCAAGACTTTGAGCCATCAGGTATGGAAAAAGTTCCAGCAGCAGTGGACATTCGCATGTGAACAGCTTTGATCCACAGGTGTGAGACATATGAAAACAGAAAACCCAGTGTTTGAGTCGTTTGAGTCACTAAATCATATACGAGGCAGTCCTTTTGTGCAGGTGTGTACGTGCGTTATAATACATCCAAACACTGACTGCATTCATCCAGAGTGAATCGGGTGGAGAGAAGGTGAAGCGCGTGCCTGTACGTGTGTGATCAGAACTGGTAATCGAATCCATATGCGTGCGTGTGATCAACTGATCATAGAGCCGCAGTGTCGGCGATCAGAAACACCAGGGGTTTTTTTTGGGGGGGGGGGGGGGGACCCTGCGCATATACACACACATATATATATATCTTAAGTTTGCTTTGGAGTTTAAATGGCAATATTTTCTACTTTTTGGGACACAGAAGAACTCTAAACATTTGGCGTGTTTGCACTGTGTATAATTTTGGTGGTGTATTTAGCTTGTGTGGTTAGTGTGGTGGTGTTTTTTTTTTTTTTTTTGGAAAAATGAGGCATCTTATGAATGTTTAGCACTTCCGTTTTTTGTTTTTTTAATTGGAGCAAGACGGAACGCACAGCGCGTCGTCAGAGTCTGAACCAGACAGTGAGGATTCTGATGATCAAGGAGATAATCCCTCTTGTTCTGGACGAGGAACCAGAGCAGGTGGACCCACCAACGTGTGCGCAGATCTCCACAGTGGGTCGGATCAGGCGCTTCTGTTTGCAGTTTCTCCAGGACTCGGGTGCTATGAGCTCCGACCCAGTGCCAAGTCCTGGAATGCAGAGATGCAGACACACACTGCTCCAGCAGCGGCTCCAGGAGCGTTTCATTTAAAGCGCCGAGATCAATGTTCGCGTCGGTTTCATTTTGTTCCTCTTTCGTCCCTTTTGCGCTCTTGATTCACAGGCTATTCGGTTATAATGCTTGTTCGTCCACCTCTTCTCAACAATTTGTGACTTTTTACTTTTTCCCTTCATTCAGGAATCGTATGCTGTGTGACAGGGTGTTTAGCTAATTAGATGGCGTTTACCACCCATCTACATTCACAAACAACCCAACTCCGGGAAGGCCTGGCCCCAGTGCGACAGGGGGCGTTACCGGTCTCACACCATCAACAGGCTGAGGCTCGATCAGAAGGACTCCCAGGATTCCCTCAGCAGCAGGGCTCTTCTGTCTTTTGATATTTAAATTTGAAAATAGTTCCGTGGTGTGAATTTTGGGTGAGTATTTAAAACGCTTAACTGCAAAAATCTGTATGACATCTGGCAACCTCTGGAAGTAAATGACCTTCCAGTTTGTTTCTGCTGATTTCCTGTTATTTTTCATGATATTATTTTTACTTCTGTTCAAAAGCTGTTTTGTTTTTAATTTCAATTTATTTCAGTCTATGTAGTGCCAAATCACAACATAGCTACATCAAGGCGCTTCACACAAGTAATGTCTAACCTTACCAACCTCTAGAGCAAGCACACAGGCAACAGTGGCAAGGAAAAACTTTCTCTGATATTTTGAGGAAGAAACCTCAAGCAGACCAGACTCAAAGGGGTGACCCTTTGCTTGGGCCATGCTATCGACACAATTGACAATACAAATATACAGGAAATTTTTGGAGTCCATGTTGGTGTACAGGACGGGAGGCTTGCAGAAGAAGACACCCACTCCCACTTCTGGATGGAGCTGCACCTCAAACAGAGAAAAAAAAGAATCATATGGCAGAAAGACTACAAATAAGGTATAATTTGTCAGCATTAAGCAACAAGAAAAACAGAAGAAATACTAGTGAACTGTACCCAAGCTGTCAGTGAACAGACGGCACACCCAGACGGTTTCACCATCCTTGCTGGGGATTTTAATTATGCTGATCTCAAGACTGTCCTTCCAAAACTACACCAGCATATTGATTTCCCAACAAGGAGGGGATAACATTTTGGACCTGGTTCACACTACTCACATCGCTGGCCACTAGCCCTAAGCTTCACTAGAAGACCCAGACTTTAGATAAAGTTGAGGCCGCAGCCCGCTCTGTTTACTAATTATTACTCCCCGCATCAATAAAACAGATTCCGAAGAGGCTTTCAAGTCCAGACTCAGGATGCACTTATTTTCCCTTTCGTATGGCTAGCATACTGGCATAGTATGGTACTGTGCTGTCTACCCTTTTAAATTCATTTTATTAGTAAATAGAGGGGGCAGTGGCCTCAACTTTATCTGAAGTCTGGGTCTTTTAGTGACGCTTAGAGCTAGTGGCCGGCGATCACCTGAGTATTTCTTCTGTTTTTCTTGTTGCTTAATGCTGACAAATTATACAAATTATTCTGCCACCTGATTCTGTTTTTTTACTCTCTGTCTGAGGTGCAGCTCCGTCCAGAAGTGGGAGTGGGTGTCTTCTTCTGTAATGGTCATGAAACAGATGGGATCTGTGGACCCAAACCGCCCCCACCCCTTCCCCTCCACTCCCATCCTCCAGTTTTATGGTGACTAGGGGCACCAAGGGGGAGGTCACTGGGGTCGTTAGGTTGAAAGCATACGTGAGCGAACGAACACACACACACACACACACACACACACACACACACACACACACACACACACACACACACACACACACACACACACACACACACAGAGTCAGCCTTATATATATTAAATCACGATCCGCTCACTGAAGCCCCTTTTTGTGCAGTTCACGTGGTACTCAGGTCAGGTAGCAAGTATCACACTTTACTTACTACGTAGTAGGCTGGCTAGGATGAACTTTAATTACAATCCGAACGGGCCAGCGTGCGCCTTGTGCCATTTTTCAATTAAAGTGTACCTGCTGTGTACAGCATGCCAGAGCATTGCAGTGATATGACATGCTATCACCTTTTATCATCATTTACTTGAGTCTCATGAATGTCACAAATTGCTCTATGAACATTTATGATAACATACACACAATACAACTTACTAGACCTTAATTAAAGTGACATGAAATATACAATGACATGGCTAAAATTAATATCCATTACCCGTGCTTTATATAAAAATGCATTAACATTAAACATATTTCTGAATTTGATATGCTATAAGGATTCAAGGATTCAAAAGAATTCAAGGATTCAAAGGAATTTTATTGTCATATGCACAAAGGAACATGTTCCCTGCACAATGAAATGTGTTTACTGCATTTAACCCATCCTAATTGCCAGTTAGGAGCAGAAGTCACCTTTAGGCGCCCGGGGACTAGCTCCAGATGTATGTCCTGCCTTAGGTCAACAGCAAGGCTGAGCAAACCATGACCGGCCTCATGACGACAAACGACACACACAACAACACACATAAGCCGGCCCGGTACATGAACACATATAAAAAACACACACAAGGTAAGACTTGGGAAAGAAAAACCTTCATTGCTGCTGCACTGAATCATGCAGCAGCAATGCAGGAAAAAACCCATCAGCACAATGAACAATGATCACACACAACAACAGGACGAGAGACGACGACCGAGATTTGTAAGAGTCCAGTTATCAGACAGAACACCCGGAGGCCGCCTTTAGGCGCCATCAACGGCCTTGCACGTCCGTGCTGGAGGGAGGAAGGGCCCAGCCCTGAACAGTCCACTGTCCACAGTCAATGTCAGAGCTGGAGAAGCTGAGAGCGGGGGAAGACCGGGGGGTGAGGCATGAGCGTTGTTCTTCTCCAGGAGGTTTTTATCACAGTGGCCTTGAAGTGCAGCTGTGTTTTGGGAAGCCGAATGAAAATCCAGATTAGCAGACGCCTGAAAGATTCCACAGTCTGAGACAGAGTGGCTTCCAATACATCTGAATTAGGAGAGGAGATGTGGTCATTACTGACGATCAATGGGGTTTTCCAGTGTAGCCATCTTACCAGAAATGGTTTCCAACGCGCGGTTAACACCCGCCGACTGAGCTGACACTGCCCTTTGAATCGAATCAATCAAGTGGGGCAGCTTGGATGGGCCAATTATTGCCGCTTCCACTTTCTTAATTTTCCGGTAACCTAGCGCTATGCCCGCTCTACACAGCAGGAACCCGGTCACCACCATGCCAAATATATACACATCTTCGACGTCCTCCACAGACAGCGTGTAAAGGCACATAACCTGCCATTTCCTCCAACTGTCCGTCACGTAACCCATCACGTGTCCCGGCAGGACAGGTCGGGTCCTCCGCTCCCGAGCGTCTTGTAGAAAAAATAGTGTCAACTGCGTTCAGAAACCACTTTAACAGATCCATTTTTGCTGTTTCCAGAAGAGCAAAGCTGGCAGCCTCACAGACAACACGCCACAGAAGCAGGAAAGATTAGGAGGGAGGGAAAAGAGAAAAATGCGACCGTCTCGGCCGAGAGCAAGGACGCAAAAAAAAAAAAAAAAATAAAAAAATAGAAAAAATAAAAAACTTTTCAGAAGATGGTGCCAATTGACCAATCGCGTTACATGTTACCGGGCGTAAATACAAAACCAGGAGGAGCGGGTTTGCTAGTTGCGTACTCAAGATGATAATTCACTATATTTTGGTGAAAAAAGTAGGATTCAGCCAAAATTAGATGGTGACAAGGTAAGAGGCCATTATGTACCCATTTTAGATGACTTTGACAACGCCACCCACTATTTTTTGGCTGTCTTTTTGGAAAAGTGACCGCCCAAATGACAGCTGGACGGGTTGCTGTCTAAAATACAGTACTAGACCCTACTAGATCATTGCACCAAGAGCCAAGCCTTTGCTATTGTTGTGGTCACAAGAGACACAGATGTTATGGTTCTCCTTTTAGCCCATTTTGCTAGCATCAAATGTGTATGGATGAAGGCAGGCACCTCAAAGAAGCAGAAATTCATTCCAATTCACACAGTTGCCAAGAACCTTGGCAATGCTCTACTCAGTTCCCTGCCAGCCTTCCATGCCATCACAGGATGTGATACCACTTCATTCTTGGCAGGACACTCAAAAATCTTATTTCAAAGTCTTCATGGAACACCACAATCTCCTGAAAGAACTTGGAAGAGGTGACCTAAGCAGTACAGCCTGTGCTGATGTAGAGGGCTTTATTTGCAAGGTTTTCAAAGCTGGCTCATCAAACAGTGCCAGGGCCTCTCTATTTCCTCAGGCTGTTCCTCTGGAGACATTACCTCCAAGCCAGGATGACGTGTCATTTCATATCAAGAGGGGACACTATCAAGCAGCTGTATGGCTCCAAGCAAATCAAAGACCTACACTATCTCCACCGGAAACTATGGGTTGCGGGATTGAGAAAGATGCTCTTTTTCCAGTCTCTCTTCCCTTCCTTCTGTGCCGCAGACTGTTATCATATGCTCCGTCATTGTTATATGCAATCTATATTATAATATGTCAAGTGGCCTCTGTGTGCATGTATATGTGCGTGTCTATGGCTTTGGTCACGCAAAAACAGGGGAGAGATGAAATTTACCATTTTGTATGCTTATGAATTTTGAGTAAAGGATGAACACTGCAAAAACAGAAAGTTGACAGGATAAATATTTTGGGAGAAATTAGCAATTTTAGCTAACCAATAAACAATGGATGCTGTGCTGCAATACACCATGGGAGTTCTGAGTTTTGATGCTGTTATTGTGGTTTATGTTAATTTAACAGTGTTGCTAGTGTTTTTGATTTATTGTGTTTTTGTAGCTCAATGTTGCACTTACCATGAGTGATTTAAGTTTCATGTTGGTACCATGAGTAAATGGTAAATGGACTGCATTTATATAGCGCTTTTCCATCTGCATCAGACGCTCAAAGCGCTTTACAATTATGCCTCACATTCACCCCGATGTCAGGGTGCTGCCATACAAGGCGCTCACTACACACCAGGAGCAATAGGGGGATTACAGGCCTTGCCCAAGGGCCCTTAGTGATTTTCCAGTCAGGCGGGGATTTGAACCCATGATCTTCTGGACTCAAGCCCAACACCTTAACCACAAGACCATCACCTCCCCTAAATGAAATGTATAGTGGTTTTAATGTTTTCAGCCACTGCTTTTGGCATGTTCCAAAAATGAAGCTAAGATATCAGGCAGTCTAGCTTTGAGTTCAATCGTAGCTGATGCGTCGCCGCAGTGATAAGGTGGTTGTTGCACTAAACATGGCAGCGAAACTGTAAACCTAATACGTGACTGATCAGAGACCACTGATGCAATAGGCATGATAATATTTGTGACAGCAATACCACGTGTGATCACCAAATCCAGGGTATTTCCACTAATGTACGTCAAATCCTGAATGCATTGCTGGAATCCTAATACATCCATAATTTCCATAAATTATTTGTGTAGGGGATCAGAGGGCTTATTTATATAAATGCTGAAGTCACCAATAATCAGAATGTTATCTGCACTAGTTGTCAAGTTCACCAAATTCATGTAGGAATTCAGAGTATGGGCCAGGGGGCCTATATACAGTGACAAAGTAATACGGCTGATTTTTATTCATAAGTCTCATATTGCTATTACCGTGAGTGAAATGTTTAGTGGTTTTAATGTCTTCAGCCACTGTCTTTGCCCAATTATAACCACCTGCTTACAGCAGCTGTGGGTGCTTGCGTGCTGCTAACTGCTTTCTGGACTCACGCCATTCCAGCAGGGGGGCAGTAAGTCATCTTTACATTAAAAGCATGCGTGATTTTAAGTTCAATGTAAGTACATAATATAATTGTAAATGCATTAAAAATACATGAATGACAAAGTGAAAACACGTATTTCCATTGTGGTCCATTTAAAAATCAAATGACAAAATACAAAGAGAAATAAAATAACTGTATATGATAACAAGAACCCAAACAATTTATAAATACATTAAGACAGTAAATTAACAAAAAATACATACTTAACAGGAAATAAAAGGTTTGAGTTCTTCTAAAAACTGTTGAGGTCTAAGGTTCTGAAAACAATCTGGACTCGCACGTGATTTCAACACATTATACAAGCTTTGCTTAATATATTACCACCCTTACCACAAAAATGTCAGCTACCTATTTTATAAATACTACCTATTCTAGAGCCCATGGATCCCCACAGACAACGCGCTAGTAAAATATCAAAGGCCAAAACAAAATGAAAGAAAAGATCAGGTGAGCTTCAACAAACCTAAAAACAAACTAACAAAAACAAAAGGAAAAAAAAAAAAAACAGGAGCAGGTGACTTACATTCTCATGCTTCATATGCTTGAGCAGCTGCAGTTCTCTGTAAGTTCTCTTTGCATGGATGATCGACTGGAATGGTCTGGACAATTTCTTTACTGCAACCTTCACGCACAACTTCATGTCATATGCTGAACTGAAAGACAAAAAGTGAAACTGTTAAGACCACAATTCAGTAATTGATTCAGATTGAAGTGCAGCAAGGGGGGGATTTTTTTTTTTTTTTTTTGCAAAAGTGGTTGTATGTGAGGATCAAAAGCCAAAAGTCACTGAAGACGGGTTTGAGGGAACTTCCCCAGGAAATTTTGAAATGCTACATGCTCCAAGGTGCATTCTGGTACACTCCAACAGTCAGCTTTGTCTGGTTTCTGATCAACAGAAAGTTAGAAATTATACCAAAAGTAACAAATATTAAACATTATCAGTTTGGTTTTAATAGAATGCTATTTGTATTATACAGTGCCACTGAACACATTGAAGTCAGAAATGCCGTATCATATGAAGATTAAGTGCAATAATCAAATATATAATCCAATCACATTAGTCTGAAAAGCCATTCCTCACAATGAGGGCTTTTACTTTTTGGACTATAGATACATTTTCCACACTAATACTAATTTGTCAAGGCAGGATTTTACTTTGTTGCTTTGTCAGTCTGCTACTATACACACTTGTTCAGTAGGTGGCAGTAATGTACCAACAAGTTTACCAACCACCATTCGGTAATTTAACATTTCCCATAATCCCCTGACCTTCCCAGAATGCACCGTGGCACCAGCAGAGTTCCGGCATTTCAAAGCCATGTAAACAATGGCTAGTAAGGATGTGGATGGCATCGATTCAGCAAGTTCACGAGACATTATGATGTTGACATGTTCTCCCAAGTTGAAAGGGTTATCTGGAAGAGGTGTAGCACCTGTGATAAACTCCTGCCATGCTCCAATGTTGTCTGGTTGTCCGAACTTCACAAGGTGTGTTTACATTGTGCCCTAAACCAGAACTCTGCTGAAACCGACCTCTCATGTGAGTCACTGACTGCCAGATGGCGCGAGATTCCTAACTGCGAAACAGCGAATTAGAATTTATTCTAACTTCTGCAGAAATGTTACCCTTCTCTGGAGGAGAAGTGGTCAGCCCCCTCAGCCTGCCGTCTGTGTCGAACACAAGAATCAGCGAGCCAGCCGTTTGACGCAACCGACTGCATTATTCCACCCAGAAACCAAAATTGGAGTACCTTTTTCTTCCAAAATATTAACCTTAAGCGAAAGCATACAGATCCCGCTTATGTTGTTGAATCACTGTCCTTGGTTGAGATACACTGCTTTCGAGTTTAGACCGAAATTGCCACCAATTTCTGATAAATGTTGATGATTTACATGAATTAGTGTAAAATTTCAAGGTTGAGATGGCCATCAAATAGCCACACTGCATCTGTACAAAGTAAGGTTTTATGAGATGCTGTCATTTGCACAAAAACATATAAAAATATGAGTGGAGTTTCCCCAGGTCATGGGACAAACAAAAAACAAAACACCTGTACAGGAAATTCAACCTATCGCAAACGACGAGATGTAATGCAATTCTTATACAAATAATGTTTGAGTGCAATGGTAAGAATATTTCACAGAATGAAATATTCTTTCCATTGAACAAATGAAAAATTCATTATTTGTATTATATGACATAAAAAAGATTGTCATTTGATATTTTATTAATTGATAAAAAAGGGAAAAAGAACTTACATTTTGGTGTGCACCGCTGGTCCTTTGTTATCAACAGATTCCAATCAATCCAACATGAATTTTAAATCGCAATCCAATCCAAGATTGTTCTCAGTCAATTTGCAGAAACAGTAAGATAGTTCGAAAAGAATCCTGACAATGTAGTCCATAGCTGATTCCGTGCACGGAACGGTGGTGTGAATAAAGGGATGGTTGTTACATGAATAAAAATCCAGAACTTTCAGCTTTTAAAATAAGTTATTTGTTTCTTCTTGTTGGTTGGCAGAACAAAGCACTGGCATCCTCTGGATCAGGCTGAGAAATGCACCTGGAGCAGACAAACAGGGAGGAACTTCTTTACAAGCTCTGTTTATTCACAAGTAATTTCCACAATAAGAAATTAACGCATTTCCACACGTTGTGTTCCAAAACAAGGCTATCTTATGTGGTTAGCAGTTTTTGGCAGGCTGTGATGATAAATTCGACTGAAAGGGCACAACAGGTTAAAAACTTTATATTTATAAGTTTTAGCTTCTACTTCCACACTGACTTGTTCCTTATGCTGTGTTCACACCGGACGACATGCTACGCCACAAATTCGTCTGCCTTGCCTGGTGATGGACGCGCCACTATCGCCCGCTGTGATTTGACACTTTGCTGCTTTCAATCCTTCGTCTGCCATCATAAAAGTATTTGCAGTGTGCACGCTGATTACAAATGGATCCAAAAAGTCTGCAACTTTATAGCACAAAGTCGATAAAAGAGGAAAATGTTCATCTTACCTTTGATTTGGAGGTGATGAATGTAGAAAGAAAAGCTTGTTGAAGGTAAAATTAGTCCAGAATAAAGCATAATCCAAAAACGGAGAACTTGCATTGCATGACACGGAGTTACAGCTGTGCAGCTGCATAAATCAGGCTTTAAATTAAATAAATCATCACAAATTGTAAATTTGATAGCTTAACTATTTTGATATGCTATCAAAATAGTTGAGTTATTTTGACAGCTTAACTATGAAAATAGTTAAAGCTAATAAGTTTGAAAGTACCTGGATATGTTGCTGTATGTGGTTAAATGAGTTTTTTAAAAAATGTAAACATTAAAGGTTCATTCAGTAGTTCAGCGCAGTTGGGCCCAAAATGGCGCCATGTTCTGAGCTGACATCACTATCTGGGCACATTAGCCGCTACCACACCCCCTTTTTTATTGGCATGTCTACACAAAATCATTACATATATTTTAAGCTGCATTGTCTTAAAATAGTTCTTGAGGTCTAATGACATGCTGGTGCACCTTATATACCGAAAAAAAAAAAATGTGTTCATTCATATTGATTTTCATACATTAATCACATTTCATTTATTTATGAATATTTATCAGGTTTTCATAATTTTTAATACTTTTATGATGCATTAAATATGCCTAAAACATCTGCACAGTACTGCAATATGAACTGTAAAACCTATCACTAAAGATGTGTGGAATTCAAAACCTGTGCTTGTTGTCAACTAAAGCCTGTCTTGAACATAAAGTTGTGTTCCTGAGTACCTAGCATAATTAGAACAGTTCCAGATATGAAATGTGGTTGTTCCAGTAAGATCATTTCCCACACCCAGCATACTTTATGTCACTTTTACAAAACATCTTCTTTGTGCCAGTAGCAAAAGAATACAAACTTAATGAACACATTCAATAATTAAAAGGAAAGTTAAAAAAAAAAGCTTGACAACACAAAGATACATGCAGGGATTGAAACTGTTGCTAATCTGCAGGACAAACACAACGGCTCTAAGCACACACTGTCCATTTAGTCTGTAATAAATGGAAGCTCAATAACGAAGTGCAATAAAATACAGGCTGTAAAAACAGCAACAATATAAGACCAGCATCACAGGGAAGCAGTAACTGTCAGCAGACAGCTGAGCCCACTGTTGATGAGCCACTTTTAAAGTGAATAGATTTTTGCCCTGTGCATCATTTACAGTGCCTGATTCTCAACATTATCTAATTTACATATGCATGTACACAATACACATTAGATTTTTTTTTTTTTTAATCAGTTTGACATGTGAGTAGACTCTGCAAGTGTAATTTGTGCTGTGCACCATAAATAAATTCTCATCAGACACAATAACATTATAGTATCATAAGTGGCTCCCGGTCTTGCACTCATCTACACCAGGACAACAAGTAAACGAAAACGCTAAGACACTTTTACATTTGCTGAAAACACGTGAACATCATTCAAAATTCATTATACCCATGAGGGATCTATACCGGTGTCTCCGACTGAACGGTCCCCTCTAAAAATTGGTCTGCCCTGCCCTTCACTGCGCATTTGTCCGAGACCGACTCTCTACACCCAAAGCGATCAAAGGGAATAATGTGATTAACCATCAGATGACAAATTAAAACCTCTTAAATCATTCTAAAGTCAGTTTTAAAAAGAAACGAGCCAATAAGTGGTGAATCGCTACTTATGCTCCAAAATGATGTAGGCACAGTTTGCATCATCTCGCTGTGTCTCACAGTGACAACGAACAGCAGCACACCCACACTGAGTTTTAGAAACATATTTACTCGGGCTCTATATCCCTTCTAAAAACTCAATACGGTGTGATGCGTATCACAGGACCTCAGATACTCGATACGCATCATGACATAGATACATTTAGGTGCTTAATACTGCTTATAAATTTTTTTACACATTCATGAGTTATAGAGTATGGTGCTAGTGTATAGCACAGCTTTTTAATACTTTATACTGCTTAAAGTGTGTTGTATTAGTATTTTATTTTGCACATTTACACCTTTTATTTGCCTTTAATAGTGATATGAGGGGTGGGGATTCGCAATTCTTATCCTTAAATATTCAAAACGTGAAAAAAAAATTTTTTAAATAACATCTCTGATTGGTTTGCTTCTGCTCATTGCTGTTCAGCGAGTTGTTTCCTGCTGTTTGTAGGAGGGGGAGTCCTGTGAAGGAGCACTTGAGTGGACAGCCTGCAACACTCACTCTGGAATGTTTGGAAAAATAAATGGATTTTGTTGTCTTACAAACTAGGGACATAAAAGTCAAAACATACCAATCCACATATTTGTTGAATCAGTGTCTCTGTATTAGATCAGACCGAGGTGACAAACAATGTGATGAATTTATTACAAAGTTGACATTTTATATGAAATGGTGTAAGGTTTCACGGATGGGATGGTCGCAATAGAGACGTCATCTACAGTGATTTTTAAAGTGTAAAGAGTGATCATTTATAACATGCCATAATTTGTGCAAAAATTTAACTTAAATTTGACAAAATGATGAAGGTGGTCTGGTGCAACACATTGCAGGACTGATCAAAAAAGCATGCAGCAGATTCATCCAATGCTAACGACAAGAGCTGTAATTTGATTCAAAAACATTTAATGAAAAAAGAAAGCTTACATTTACACTCTGTCTTATGGTCTTAAAGTGTGATCCAGCTCTCTGGTGCTCACAGATTAAAGATACTGTATGTAAACATTTGAACACAGCAGCAAACACTATATCCATCCAATATTGATGTGCTTTTAACATTATTTACCACTAATATCTAACCTCAAATGACATAAAATAACAAAAAATGACATGTGCATATTTATCTTTAAATTAAATTGCCTGAAATTGTGGCTCTTAGAATAAAAACATTACAAATCACAAATTACGTATTTTACTTTACTCTGCTTCACTAACAAATTTCTTGCAATTTTGAACATGCAAAAAGAATAACTAGAGCCAACACCTATTCTAGTTCAAAAGACCTGCATTCGTGCAGCGTTGTGGAAAATTAATCTTTATTCATAGATTATCTTTTGTTTTCATAAATTAGCTTTGTTTTCTCAAATATAAAACCACAATCTTTTTGCTTTCATGACATCATTTGCCACACCATCTTTCTTAGCACACTGCAGAACACTTGAGTAGCTCCTGACATTCTGTGTACTGAATTTATTTAGAATCAAAAACCAAATTGTGACATACTGAAAGATTCACACCCCTAGCCTTTACCCTATCCCAAAAGTGACACCACAAACTACATGTTTGATAAGATTACGAACCCCAAGAGCCTCAATCATTTTCAAATTTATGGCTTCCCAAACCCAAAGTGACATGATTTTGAAAAGAACCCCAAACAGACCCAGTTATGCCCCTGTCGCAGACCGAACAGTCCCCCCTTAAAATTGGTCTGCCCTGCCTCCACTGCGCATGCGTCATTTCGGACCACAACAGCATGTCTGAGATGGTGTCGCTTCACCCAAAGCGATCAAATGCATTAATGGGATTACTAAACATTAGACGACAAAGTAAAATCTCTTAAATCATTCTAAGTCAGTTATAAGCAGAAACTAGGCTGTTTTACGCAGAAACGAGGCATTAATCAGTGACACTTTGAAATGGACGGTCAGTGAACGCAACAGCTAGCAGCCCGTGTAGCTGTGTTGCTCTGATCACTTCCTCTGTCTTCTATGATGAAATGATGCTGAATTTATGTGGAAATGATTGTTGTACAAAAGCTTCAGATATCTGTCGCAGAGATAGATGATGACTGGAGTGGAGTTAAATGCAGAAGCGAGGTGTTAATCGGTGAACCGCGGCTAATGACGTGCAGTGAAGGCAGGGTGGACAGATTTTTTTTTTTTAAGGGGAACAGTTCGGTCTGCGACAACCCATCTTAGACACTGCTTAGAAAAATGAAGATATCACATCCCACTTTAGTTATGCAGAAAAGTTAAATCAAGTAAACATATTAATTAGACTATAACTTGTTATTAACAGCTTTTCATTAATATGCATCTATGCAGCGTTTATTCATTTTCTCATGTTAAGAGAGCAACAAAGCACAGTCCCTTATCTCCACACACGAGCTTGGGGATCGGGTGTGTAGAAACCAAAGATGACTGGCAGCTGTATTATTTTCCTTATTATTTTTAAGCACAAAGAATATACGAGGTCTGTGAGAAAAGTATCGGACCTTTTTATTTTTTTCAAAAACTATATGGATTTGAATCACGTGCGATTACATCAGACAAGCTTGAACCCTCGTGGGCATGCAAGAGTTTTTTCACGCCTGTCGGTTACGTCATTCACCTGTGGGCAGGCTTTGAGTGAGGAGTGGTCCACCCCCCTCGTCGGAATTCCTTTGTCTGACTTCTTCCTGAGAGACTGGCGCTTTGCTTTATCAAAATTTTTTCAGAACCTGTGAGGCAGATCGAAATGGACACCATTCGAGAAATTCAGCTGGTTTTCGGTGAAAATTTTAACGGCTGATGAGAGATTATGGAGTGTTACTGTCGCTTTAAGGACTTCCCACGGAGCAGGACGTCGCGCCGCGCACTGAGGCGCCGTCGTCAGCCTGTTTTGAGTTGAAAACCTCCAAATTTAAGCCTCTGTTGACCCAGGACGTCGTGAGAGAACAGAGAACTTTCAGAAGAGGTCAGGATCAGCAGTTTATCCGGACATTCCACTGTTAAAGGAGATTTTGTAATGAAAGACGTGCGGACGGATTGGCGCGATGGCAGGCAGCCGGCGCAATGCACCGCCACAGGAAAAACACCTCCGTTGGAAGCCTTAAGGACAAGCTGGAACATGTCCAGCTGTTAAACAATTTCTCAGATACTCACTCTATTGAAAGCCATCAAAAGCCGCCTGGTTTTTACAAATGGTTATCAACACGGAGGTGTTTTCCTGTGGCGGCGCCCAATCCGTCCGCACGTCTTTCATTACAAAATCTCCTTTAATAGTGGAATGTCCGGATAAACTGCTGATCCCGAGCTCTTCTGAAACTTCTCTGTTCTCTCACGATGTCCTGGGTCAACAGAGGCTTAAATTTGGAGGTTTTCAGCTCGAAACAGGCTGACGATGGTGCCTCAGAGCGCAGTGCGACGTCCCGCTCTGTGGGAAGTCCTTAAAGCAACAGCAACACTCCATAATCTCTCATCATGTGCATCCCTGAAACTACACAGCCAAGTCTTCTGGGGGCCAAAATACAAATCATCAGAGTTAAAATGGTTAACAAAAAACACAACCTGTTTAGCAGGTACTGCATACTTAACTGCCAGGATCAGAAGTCCTGAACACCTTTACAGGTTGAGCAAGGTCTGATTAGACAAATCATCAGATATGTTTGCACAAACAAACAAATAATACTTGTTTCATCAACGTTTTTCTAAGTACTTAGTAAAAAATTCCAAGAATATAAGACTTGCCTTGAACAAGGACGAGCAGTATTTTAGAACAAAGATGAACAGCAGACAGCTTAGTGGGATCAGAGTTGGGCTACCAATATGTAGGTCTGGTTCCAATTCACTGTCACACCACTTCATCTGCTTTGTCCCAGTCCACCCAGCTGTAAATGGGTACAGGCCTTGACTTGACAAACCTGTAATGGACTGGTGTGTCATCAGCTGTGATCCACTTCAGACTACAGAATGTGGGGGTATGCATCTACACAAACAGGCTTTTCCAAGTTTAATGTCAAACTGTTCACCAAAGAACAAGAACATGGAAAACCGGCAGTATCTTAGAACATACACAAGTACATGTCGGGCAAGTCACGTGCACCTGAGTACTTCGTTATAAATGTCTTTTTTATGTTTATCCTTCAAAAGAAAGTCATAAAAACAAGAAAAAAATTACGTTTCAAATGAATTTTAAAATAATTACAGTTTGTCTAATTGATATTAAATAAAGTATCAGACATTCAGTCATGGGCACTGTTCAGCTAATCCGATAACCAAAAATTATCGAAGCTAATGTTTTTGTTTGCGGATTAGCTATTTAAATCAGTTTTAAAACCATCAGCGGACCAATTATCTTCCAATAAATTTAGTTCCGATAACTTTTAGATCCCTAACATTTTTTTTTAAATAGCAAGTAACTTGAAAACATTTATAATCCTTTTGCTCTTGTCTGCAATGTATTTTGCAGCAGTGAGGTAGCTAAGATGAGCTGAGCTCAACTCTGCCCCCATCAGAAAGGGCCTGGCTGACAAACTGCCACAAAAAAAAAAAAAAAAAAAAATCATTATTCCTTAACCCTATACGGTGGTCCAGCGATGAGGCAGAGGTCTTGAAATGGGAAGCAGGTTTCACTTATGATTTTTCTTTATACATAAATTTATTCGAGATAGAATTATTACATTAATGTAAACTCTTAAAATGTACCAAGTGGATATATAACACATATCTGGTCATTTTAAAATAATGCACTCATTCTGAAGATTTGAACATTAACACACAGGTGCCCAAAGGCATTATGGGTAAACTTAGCCTCCGCTCATATCGATTGGTTGACTAATTCATTCTATGTAAAAACTAACAACAAGTGAATCAATGTAACGTGTGTTGGTGATACGAGTAAATAAATGTGCTTTTGTAAAATATGTCATTTTTTTCATTTGGGTAAAAAAGCATTTGCAAAGCCGAAAAGTCTGTTAAATTGTGATTCAGGCCGTGTGATATAACCGGTGACAAAATGCATAAAACACTGCCATCTCCTGGGACCGGTTATATCTCAGTGTTGACCGCAGGATTTTAAAATTATCTGTAGGTTTCCAAAACCTGAGAGACCACACACGTGGAGATAAAAACAAATCATAGATCTGACAGGTTTAGTTGTACAGTGTGTGGTGTCAGCCACACGGTAAAAACAACACACACAAACAGATTTCACACACGAACATTCCCAGGTCAAACACCTCACTTTCTGATTGGCTGCATGTCACATTTAGGTCCTCATGTCATTCTGAGCAGATCAGAGAGCTCTTAACACACCACAAACAGCAGGAATATAATCTGATAAGAATATATTTAGCATCATCATGATTGTCGGGGCGTCCTTAAGATTGTTGGAAGGGAAAGCTTGGGTCCGATATCAGCCTAATTATCTTGCCATGCGAACCAGGCTTGATGTTGTGACGCCTCACGCAGCAACTGATTGATCCATTTTCACACCGCACGGAGCCGCTAACCGATCAGATGTTATTATGCCTCACGGAGCGACCGATTGATTCGTTGTTATGACGCTGAACGGAGCCGCTAACCAATCGGATGTTATGACGCCTCACGGAGTGACATTGATTCATTGTTATGACACCGCACGAAGCGGCTGATTGATGCGTTATTATGACACTGCACCGCAAAGTTCAACGACCAAAATACCAACATTCTGGGCGCAATGAACATGTTTTCACTATTGTTTGATTAGTTTGTGCGACTGACATCATTATTCAAGCATTCAAAAGGCGATTCCCCTTGCCACACAACTCCAACCACACACGAGAAAGTTTTTTGACAGTTCTTGTTATTGAAAGAAAAATGTCTCCCTAACCGGATAGAGTTGTGAGGTCATCACGCGTGCACTTAAGCGCTGTCGAGCGGGAACTTGAAAATTTCTTTTTTTTTATATATAAAATGACATTTTACAAAAGCACATTTATTTGTAAACACAAACAAATGTTACATTGATTCACTTGTGTTGGATTTTACATAGAATGAAGGAATCAACCAATCAGCATGAGCGGAGGCTTAGTTTACCCATAATCGCTTTGGGCATCTGTGTGTTAATTCAAATCTTCAGAATTAGTGCATTATTTTAAAATTAACAGATATGTGTTATATATCACTTTGTACATTTTAAGAGTTTACATTAATATAGTTATTCTATCCGGAATAATTTTATTTATAAAGCAAAACCATAATTCAATCCTGCTTTCCATTTCAAGACCTCTGCCTCATCGCTGGACCACTGTATCCTGTCAGGGTAAATGACGCTTCTCTATAGCAGGGGGTAGAGCACACAAGGACAGAAGCACTGGCTCAATGGCTATTTGGGTTTGTGATCACCTTAGAAGCTTTGGAGATGTTTAAACTCAAAATTGACTTGTTAGTAGTTTGTTAGTAATCGGTTATCTGTAGCTTACGATACGTTTATCGGTTTAGCAGGGTTCTAGCTAGGATAAAATTTTAGCGTAGTGGTAATATCGAGGGAGTGAAGCGGCCGGGGGGGGAGGTGCGGAAGGGGGGAAGCTTTTGAAAATTCAAGCTAAAAATTGGCCATTCTGGGGGTACCCAAAGGGGAAAAGCCAGGAACGACAGCCCAAGTCCCTTCATCATGTCCAGAAGGCTGGGGAAGTTTGTTGAGTGAGCAATCTCATTCTGGGTTAGCCAGTACATGGCACTTAGTGAGGCAGTCGGAGTCCGTGGACATTTTTAAGTCAAGACTTAAAACCTATTTTTATTCTCTCTCTTATGAGTAGTTTTTATTTTGTTATGTTTTATTCTTTTACTTCTGTTTTTAATTAGGTATTTGAATTTTTTTTATTTATTTATTTTAATTTTTTATGTTGAACTGTTCTGTGTGAGGCACCTTAAGGTGGCTTTTGTTGTAATTTGGCAGTTTATAAGCTGATTAAGTTGAAATTGAACAAAATTTTATTGAGTCTTAAAGTAAATAAATATGAAATTGGTTACTGGATCCTTAAACTCTGGACATAATAAACTCTACATGGTGGATCCTTGATCTCTGGACATGAACAGAAATAAAATGTTAGTTTTCGTCAAAAGAATTTCCTTTCAGACATCATTATTTGCATGAATGTATTTCCATTAGGGATGTCCCGATCAGGTTTGTTTGGCTCCGATCCGATTCCGAGTCATCTGATTTTGAGTATCTGCCGATACCGAGTCCCGATCCAATACTTTAAAAAACTGAATGAACAATGAATAAATGCTAAGTATATAATAATTTCATTTGAATCACCTTATTTTATTATTTATCACTTAAACAGTGCACTTCTCCTTGAGGTAGCTTGAACAATCAAGTAATCTACCAGACTTAAAAAATGTACAAATTTCCATGTTATTTTGTCTAAAAATAAATGTCCAAGGTTCCTTATGTTAAACAAGAAATGATCTAATCTGAAATAACAGGTGGTTTAAATTTATAGATGAAAGGTTTCTAAAGAACCATTTATTTATTTAGCTATTTTAATAACAAGTGTTCTAAACTTTTTTAAACAGTAATCAGAAATTTTGAGGTAACAACAACAAAAAACATTTCCAAGGATTTTTCTTCAGACATGTGGTTTCTGCACTGATCTGTGGTTCAAATCCCTGCCTGACTGGAAAATCACTAAGGGCCCTTGGGCAAGGTCTTTAATCCCCTATTGCTCTCAGTGTGTAGTGAGCGCCTTGTATGGCAGCACCCTGACATCGGGGTGAATGTGAGGCATAATTGTAAAGCGCTTTGGGCATCTGATGCAGATGGAAAAGCGCTTTATAAATGCAGTCCATTTACCATTTGTAGTGATCAGTGGTTTCTGCCACTAGTCTTCCGTGTTTTGGCCCAACGCGTCGTTCCTATTGGACAGCGCGAAGCTACGTCACAGCTTAGAGCGTCGAAAGTTCAAAAGTCAACTTGAAAAGTAAAAGGAAAAAAAAAAAAAAGCAACTTACATTTGCGTCCTGACAGTCCTCAGTGTCCCTCTGATGCTTTATCAGTGTTCAACAAGTTCAGAGCAGCGCAGTGAATGTGAATGAAGACGGATGCTCTTTAAGACGCGCTCCTACTGTAAATGTGATGAGTGTGCACGTCGCTCATGTGCACACCATCTCTCGCTCCGTTTTGCAGACAAACGATCACAGGACAATTTGTTTTTTTCTTTTTGTTAAATCAGATGATGATCGTCGTCCTGAGGACTTGGTCAGCACCGGGTCCTGTTGCGCACGGAGGGATGACTGAGCAAGAGTTTCAGTGGGAAAGTGTCCATCATCCTCTTGTCGTTCTATCGAGGCGTCAGGCTGAGCGCGTAAACACACAAACAGCAGTTCTGCGAAAGAAACTTTGTGCGCGTAACTCCCCGCCACCTCTGTCCGGTTGAACTTGTGTTTTTTCTTTTGTTCAATTTAAAAAAAAAACAAAAAAAAAAAAAACAAAGATTGGGTTGAACTTTGACCACGTCAGCCTGCTGACAAGCGGCAATGCACGCACCGGTCAGAAGCGTCACGTCAAAAGCCGAGCTAAAGCGATGCTTCTGATGCCTCTCTGCAATAATGAGCCTGAAATAGCGCTGATCAAAATAATGAGGATAAAATCTATATCGGATTCCTGATCGGGATGCAACGTCCGATTTCGATCAAGTCAGAAACCACGTGATCAGGCTCGATTTCCGATCACGTGATCAGATCGGGACATCCCTCATTTCCATACCTATGAGCTGAGCTCTTGCAGCTGTGTTGCAGGTCAGGTTTCTAAAGAATCCAAGACATCTCATTTTGGGAGGAAAAAACGTTTTAGTCGATTGTAGTTTATTGTCTGTACTGCAACGTTTCTAAGAGGTGTCATTTTATTTAAAGCGGCGTTTCGTTTTGAAGTTATTCATTCCGAGTGGACTCTGTCTCAGCAGAGAGCCGTGCAGCGTTTAAAGCTGTGACAATGGAACGGAGGACGATTCTCGTTTTGTCGACTGCAACAAGACAAGAGTCCCAGTTAGTGACTTTAATCCACACAAAAGTGACTCATGATATTTTAATGGCTTTCAGAGGGGTTAAGAAGCGGACTTACCGCTTCTGAAGAGCAACGAATCAAAGAGCCACGAGCCATTGAATCAAAGCATTGCTTCGATTTAATGGCTTCAAACTGCAGAAACGCTGCGCTGCAGAAACGGCTGATTACAGACGCTGTATTGAAAATCGTAACGGTCCAAAATAAGCGTAACAGTCCAAAATTATAGCGTAACGGGCCGTAACGCAAGTTTGCGCTAGCTAGAACTCTGTTTAGCATTAAAGATAGCTTTCAGTTAGCTGATTACCAGTTATCGAAGCTAACTTTTTGGTTAGCTGTGCCCACCACTGCAGACATTTGTGAAATGAGAAAGAAATGAGTGAAACTTTTACTTTCTTTACACCTTAATGGACAATTCCATAAGAATAAAAATACAAGTGTTTTCTCAAACCATTTGATAATTTTTAAAAAAAGAAAGAAAAAAAAATACATTTTAAAGCTCACAGGTTGGCATTTATATTTGTCAACCCTTATTTTAAATGAGCTGAGATTTAAAAGTATTTCATTAGTTGTGTTGCAGCAGTGCTTCTGCACATAGCTGTGTTAACATCTTACCACAGAGAATAAAGTTACCGGTCGGACTTTCGACCCAGAGGAGAGATGCACAGTTAGTAACAGCAGCAGAGAATGAGTCATTTGGAGGAAAAGTGCTGAGGTCCCACAAAAACAACGCACAAAGGACGTTATCATTTTTCCTTTACACGAGGGACCGTAACTTTGGCAAACTACGGCCCGGAGGAGAGACACGCAGTCGGTACCAGCAGCACCATTTGGAGGAACGATGTTTAATCTGCCACGTTCCACAACAACACACAAGGATATTTCCCCCCCCCTTTACAGGAGGGACTGTAACTTCAGTTTACGAACCACCAAAGTGAGAGATATTAATGGTCCAGTCCACGCCTGGGAACTGTTGTGCACTGCCCTATAAAAAGGCATGCTAATGAGAATGAATAAAAACTGTATGGTGTGAAATGGATGATTCTTTCTTGCCCGCAACAACAGACAAGAGTCCTGCTTAGTGACTTGAACCAGCAGAAAGGTGAGTCACAATTGCCATCTTTAAATGGCTTTGACGAAGGTTAATGAATAAGCTGTCAAATAAAAAAAAACACTATGAGATGACGCCCCAGATGAGTATAAAAGCACAGCGCCATTATTTCATTGTCTGGGGAAACCTCTGATAACTCAGTAAGCATCCATGACGATATTTAGAGATGTCCCTATGTGATTGTCTCAATCGAATGAATATAAAATTTTCTTGTCATCTTGTCTGTATTTTGCTCTGTCAAGAGGCACTGTACAGATCCATAGCCAGAAGGGCAAGGGGTCAAAAAAATGCCCCAACTCCCCCGACGACACATGTGCACCCAGGCAAGGCACGCACGCACACACACACACTTTTGAGTAAAGGTTCATTTTTGAAGACATACTTTACAGACAAAACTGAAGACATTCAGAGACTATGCCAAAATATTTCAGTGCACAAAAGTTACTCAAAAAAGACTGTTCTACTCTCCTAAAACTACATATTATAATACTTAACATGACAGTTGAAGTCATGTTAAAATTGCAGGTTTAAACTTAAGCCCCTGTGTGCTTGGGTCAAGTCACTGCACATTTCTTTGAGGCTAAAATCCAAGTGCGCCAGGTTGCCACAGTCCTGTATTCTTTTTCTTTGTCTTTCGTCTGTTCCCGTTAGGGGTCGCCACAGCAGATCAATCGTTTCCATCTCACCCTGTCCTCTGTATCTTCCTCTGTCACACCAACCACCTGCATGTCCTCTCTCAGCACATCCATGAACCTCCTCTTTGGTCTCCCTTTTCTCCTCCTGCCTGGTGGCTCCATCCTCAGCATCCTTCTCCCTATATACCCTGGGTCCCTCCTCTGCACATGTCCAAACCATCTCAATCTCGCCTCTTTGTCTCCAAACCGTCCCACCTGAGCTGTCCCTCTGATATGTTCATTCCTAATCTTGTCCATTCTTGTCACTCCCAAAGAGAATCTCAACATCTTCAGCTCTGCCACCTCCAGCTCTGCCTCCTGTCTTTTTGTTAGTGCCAGTGTCTCTAAACCATACAACATAGCTGGTCTCACTACTGTTTTGTAAACTTTCCCCTTCACTTTTGCTGATATTCTTCGGTCACAAATCACTCCTGCCACCTTTCTCCACCCTGCCTGCACTCTCTTCTTCACCTCTCTACCACACTCTCCATTACTTTGAACAGTTGACCCCAAATATTTAAACTCATCTACTTTCACCACTTCTACTCCTTGTAACTGCACTATTCCACTGTGCTCCCTCTCATTTACACACATGTACTCAATCTTGCTTCTACTGACTTTCATTCCCCTTTTCTCCAAAGCATATCTCCACTTCTCCAGACTAGACTCAACTTGCTCTCTACTCTCACTACAGATCGCAATGTCATCTGCAAACATCATAGTCCATGGGGACTCCTGTCTGATCTCATCTATCAACCTGTCCATCACCACTGCAAACAAGAAAGGACTCAGAGCTGATCCTTGGTGTAATCCCACCTCCACCTTGAATGAGTCTGTCATTCTGACTGCGCATCTCACCGCTGTCACACTATTCTTGTACATGTCCTGCACTACCCTAACATACTTCTCTGCCACTCCAGACTTCCTCACACAATGCCACAACTCTTCTCGTGGCACCCTATCATAAGCTTTTTCTAAGTCCACAAACACACAATGTAACTCTTTCTGTCCTTCTCTGTACTTTTCCAACAGTATTCTCAGAGCAAACATTGCATTGTAGTGCTCTTTCTCGGCATGAAACCATATTGCTGCTCACAGATCTTCACCTGTTTTCCCATAACTTCATGCTGTGGCTGATCAGCTTCATGCCTCTGTAGTTACTGCAGCTCTGCACATCACCCTTGTTCCTGAAAATAGGAACCAGCACACTTCGTCTCCACTCCTCAGGCATCCTCTCACTTTCCAAGATTTTATTAAACAATCTGGTTAGAAACTCTACTGCCATCTCTCCTTGACATTTCCATGCCTCCATTGGAATGTTATCTGGACCAACTGCCTTTCCACTCTTCATCCTCTTCATTGTAGCACTCACTTCTTCCTTGCTAATCTCTTTTACTTCTTGATTTACTCTCACCACATCATCCAGCCTTTTCTCTCGCTCATTTTCTTTATTCATCAACTCTTCAAAATATTCCCTCCACCTTCTCAGCACACACTCCTCACTTGTCAGCACATTACCATGTGCATCTTTTACCACCCTAACCTGCTGCACATCCTTTCCAGCTCTGTCCCTTTGTCTGGCCAATCGGTACAAGTCCTTTTCTCCTTCCTTACTATTCAACTTCTTGTACAGCTCGCAATATGCCTTTTCCTTCACTTTTGCCACTTCTCTTCTCGCCTTACGCCGCATCTCCTTGTACTCCTGTCTACTTTCTTCGTCTCTCCGACTATCCCAAAACTTTTTCGCCAACCTCTTTCTCCTTATGCTTTCCTGGACCTCTTCATTCCACCACCAAGTCTCCTTGTCTTCCTTCCACTGTCCAGATGTCATACCCAGTACTGCCCTAGCTGTCTCCCTCACCACATCTGCAGTACTTTTCCAGTTGTCCAAAATTGCTTCCCCTCCAACTAGTGCTTCTCTCACCTGCTCGCTAAATTTCACACAACAGTCTTCCTCCTTCAGCTTCCACCATCTGATCCTTTGTTGAGCTCTCACTCTCTTCTTCTTCTTCTTTACCTCTTAAGTCATCCTACAAACAACCATCCTATGCTGTCTAGTGACACTCTCTCCTGCTACCACCTTACAGTCTGTGATTTCTTTTAGCTTGCATCTCCTATACAGAATGTAGTCCACCTGTGTGCACCTTCCTCCACTCTTATATGTTACTCTGTGCTCCTCCCTTTTCTTAAAGTAGGTATTCACCACAGCCATTTCCATCCTTTTTGCAAAATCAACTACCATCTGTCCTTCCCCATTCCTATCCTTGATACCATATCTACCCATTACTTCCTCATCACCTCTGTTCCCTTCACCAACATGCCCATTGAAGTCTGCTCCTATCACCACTCTTTCATGCTTGGGCACACTCTCCACCACATCATCTAACACACTCCAGAAATCTTCTTTCTCCTTCATCTCACAACCTACCTGTGGGGCATATGCACTGATGATATTCATCATCACCCCTTCAATTTCCAACTTCACACTCATCACCCTGTCAGACACTTGCTTAACCTCCAACACACTTTTAACATACTCTTCCTTTAAAATGACCCCAACACCATTTCTCTTCCTGTCCTCACCATGGTACAACAACTTGTACCCACCGCCGATGCTCCTGCTCTTACTTCCCTTCCACTTGGTCTCTTGCACACACAATATGTCTACCTTTCTCCTCTCCATCATATCAGCCAGCTCTCTCCCTTTACCAGTCATACTACCAACATTCAAAGTCCCCACTCTCATTTCCACCCTTCTAGTTTTCTTCTTCTCCCGCTGTTCGTTGCAACGTTTTCCTCCTCTTCTTCGTCGTCTTCGCCCAGCAGTAGCCCAATTTCCACGGGCACCCTGCTGGGTAATAGCACAGGTGGCAGACGTTGTTAACCCGGGCCACGACCGATCCGGTATGGGAATTCGATTCTGAGTCTGCATAGTTGGGTTGGCTTGTTTTACGCCGGATGCCCTTCCTGACGCAACCCTCCTCATTTATCCGGGCTTGGGACCAGCACTCAGAATGTACTGGCTGCACCCCATGTGGCTGAGTCCTGTATCTCATCACCAAATAGGCCTCATTTTACATTCCCTTTTCCACTCAGCATATGTATCAACACAGGGCTTGACATAAACCAATTTCCCCCACTGGCCCACAGGGCCAGTAGAATTTAGAAGTTTGTAGCCCACAGTGTATGAGCACTGGCCCATGGTTTTGCGCGTGAGAGTTCATAATATTCCACCTTTAAATCCTGCAAATAAAACTGCCTATATAATATAAACCAATCTAGAAAAACATAAAGGTCTATGGACAATCACGTGTGAAAGAAAAAAAAAAAAAAAAAAATTATCAGAGGGCATTCTCAAGTGTAAAAAAATAAAGTGACTCCCATAAAATTTAGAGGGCATTTTTAAGCAACCCTCAGAGTTGACTAACTCACAGTCAGAAATGTAAAATACAGGTGTAGGTCCATATCAAAAAGTATGCCTTGTCTGGATTGGAGTTATAGATCTAAAAATTGAATAAAAAAAATATGCTTAGCTCCTTTGCTAATGTCACCGTGGAGTTAAGACAAAGGCAAGTTGGTTAGACTTTTAAACTAGCTTCAAAACAGCCAGGGTCTACCAGGACCAAGCATATGCTTTACTTACTTGTCACGATGGATAGGCCCTGCAGATTTGGCAGAAAACCTCATTCTTCTCTTGGTCATGACCAAGCCACGGGCATTTCTGTGGCCAGGTCGGGACAAAACATCTCTTCCTCTTGTTTGTTTCATATAGCCTGTCTCTCTCCCTTAACTCATCATCACTAAGCTTCCTCTTCCAATTCCTTCAGCAAAACTCTTTCCTGGTTGTTGCCCGGGTTTGGGTAGATGTAGTTTAAACATATTTCAATTCGAATTTCAAAGCGTTCTGTTAGATTTGAGTCTTGTTCGTCTTCATTTCCTGCAGCTTCCCGCGCATTTAAAGATGCTAACGAACATTGCTGAAGATCGCTGACGGAAACGGCCAAACGCACGCTCCACGCATCGACAACATACATTTCAATATGCGCGAGATTCTGTGGGAGCATGGAGCGTGGTTAGGGATGGGTATTGATAAGATTTTAATCGATCTATACTATTATCAATTCCACTTATTGATCTGATTCCTCGATTCCCTTATTGATACTGCTTGTGAATTTTCTGTGTACTAAAAGTAGGCTTGAAAGGTTTTCTATGTCAACAATATTTTATTGAGTCTTAAAGTAAGTAAATATGAAATTGGTCACTGGATCCTTAAACTCTGGACCTAAATAAACTCTACATGGTGGCTCCTTGATCTCTGAATATAAATAGAAATTAACAAAATATGTAGTTTTTGTCAAAAGCATTTCCTTTCAGACATTACTGGCATGAATGTCTTTCCATACCTCTGAGCTGAACTCTTGCAGCTGGCTGTGCTTCACGTCAGCATCAGTTTAATTCATAAAGAATGCAGGACGTCTCATTTTGGGAAGAAAAAAAACATTTTAGTCAATTGTAGTTTACTTTCTGTATTACAGCGTTTGGAAAGAGGTGTCATTTTATTTAAAGCAGCAATTCGTTTTGAAGTTATTAATTCCGACCGGACTCTGTCTCGGCAGAGAGCCATGCAGCGTTTGGAGCTGTGCCAATGGAACAGAGGACGATTCTCGTTTCTTGACTGCCACAAGACAAGAGTCCCAGTTAGCAACTTTAATCTGCACAAAAGTGACTCAGTCACGATTAACATATTTTAATGGCTTTGAGAGGAGTTAAGAAGCGGACTTGCCGCTTCTGAAGAGTTATTATTACTATTATTGCTGTTGTTGTTGCCATTATTAATATATAAATTTAAAAAAAAAACACAACTTTGGAAACCATTCGGATGATTCAGACGGCTTTCGGTGACTTTTCAGTCGTGTGACTATCCGAGAACTTGTGGAAGAGGTGGGCATGTCACAACATGTCCTGTGAGACTTCAACACGAAGGCGCTTTTGCTGCGCCATCAGCAGCAGTATGAATTTCACCCCCACTCTTTTCATGGCCAAATCTTCTGTCACAGTGGAATGTACTGAAAAAGTGCTGATGTCCACCTCTTCCGCAATTTCTCGGATAGTCACATGACGGTCCCGCATCACCACAGCATTCACTTTGAAAATGATCTGGTCATTTCAGCATGTTGATGGTTTTTGCAGGTTTTGCAGGTTTTTGCAAAAAATAAAAAGGTCCGATACTTTTCTAACAGACCTCGTATATTACTCAGAGGCATATGCTCTTTAGGGTTTTAGCGGGGAAAAATTAAGATAAAGTCCAACGACCCAGGTTAAGCTGTTTAAGCATAATCCAGCAGTAAAATAAGTTTTACATTTAATAGGGTCACAAATGTAAATGGAAGTAAATGGACAGTAAAACTGGTTGCTCAAAATATCTAAATAAATTACTTTGGTTTTGCTATAAGTCAAAGCTCTCGATTTACCGGCAAAGCTCTGGATTTACCGATCGATCTACGTTCCGATCCTCACCTATGGTCATGAGATTTGGTTCATGACCGAAAGAACGAGATCGCGAGTACAAGCGGCCGAGATGAGTTTCCTCCGCAGGGTGGCTGGGCCCTCCCTTAGAGATAGGGTGAGGAGCTCGGTCACTCGGGAGGAGCTCGGAGTCGAGCCGCTGCTCCTCCACGTCGAAAGGAGTCAGTTGAGGTGGCTCGGGCATCTTTTCCGGATGCCCCCTGGACGCCTCGCTGGAGAGGTGTTCCGGGCACATCCCACTGGGAGGAGGCCCCGGGGAAGACCCAGGACATGCTGCAGGGACTACATTCTCTCGGCTGGCTTGGGAACGCCTTGGGGTTCCCCCGGAGGAGCTGGAGGAGGTGTGTGTGGATCGGGAGGTCTGGGCGGCTTTGCTTGAGCTGCTGCCCCCGCGACCCGACTCCAGAAAAGCGGAAGAAAATGGATGGATGGATGGATGGTTTTGCTATAAGTCAACCAGCAGAAGTATACACCACAGTATAATAGTTTGTGGTAAAATGTTACATATCATTAAGAGCCGAAATTTGTAACTTTCAAATGGGTGGTGATATATTATGTTTCAGTAGGCCAGTGAAGATTTTTTTTTTAGGGAAGATGTATTGTCCAAATGGACAAAAATTAAGTTGTTTTTTTTAATCCAAAAATCCCTTTGGGGGGAATATTACGACCCTTTTTAGGGTAGGGGTTAAAGGGGCCAAAACTTGAAGTCAAAATGTGGATTTTGACCTTTGAATATCTTTGTGCGCCCTCAGTAAGCCTCATTGATCTTATGGTATATGTTCTCCCATTTAGAGTTATATTTTTCAAGGCTAACTAAGGGCGCTGCCTATGGGTGGCGCTTCAAGTCACAACTTTTGGCATTTTGGCCTACATTTAGGACCCTCCCAGGGCCTGCGCCCTGAATACGTTTTGCTCATTTATGCATATTTGGATACACTGGGACAAGTTCTTTTCCAAATTTGCATAAATGGCGGTGGTTTAGTTAGGGTGCTTTTGCATAGGTGAAATATATTTATATTATATATGGCCAAATTTTCATTTGGCCATATCTTGGTGCACCCCCTATGGATTTCAGCGAAACTTGTTTTATTATGTTCCTCTATATCTCTGCTATTTAGGATATAGATATCAAGAAGGCGTTTTGCCTCATTAACCCACAAGGAGGGTTAATGAGGCAAAAGGGAAACACCAAATACACTAAATTTATCAATCTGCGTGATGACGCAGCAACATTGTGCCACTGCTTAGGAAGCGCCCTGGACTGTTGATGTTGTTAAAAACGCAAAAATAGTTATCTGATTACTCGATTAATCGGCATAATTGATAGAATACTCAATTACTAAAGTAATTGATAGCTGCAGCCCTAGTCCAAGCCATCTCAATCTCGCCTCTCTGACTTTGTCTACAAACTGTCCCACCTGAGCTGTCCCCTGATACCTTCATTCCTAACATTCTGCACAAAGTTCTCACACAGTTAGATAGAAAGTCCATTATCTCTTGAAAATAAATATTCCAACTTTTTCCAAATGTAAAAAAAAAAAAAAAAAATCATCTGCGTGTCCCGGCAGTTTGTAAAAACATCATCGTGGAGACATTACGCGTGCACGTTCACGGTGGGACTAAAATAGCATCCTGCGACACTAACAGCAGCGCCACCACATGTTAGGATCCAAAACCGACAGACTGAAAAAAAAATTAAGAATTTTGGGGTGAAGTGTGTCGCCTCCTGTCTGTCTGTACAGCCTCTGTTAAATGCGAACCTTCACTGTTGAATGAAAGCTCAGAAGCTTCGCTATCAGACGAAGCAGTGTTCATTTCACTGTCAGCCAGCAGGATGTTTCTGCTTTTCCTAAAATGTGCATCACACGCCGAGAAACGCAGAGTAAGACGCTTTCCAGAAATGCACATGCTGACTTGGGGAGGAAAGCTGTTTTTTTTTTTGGGGGGGGGGGGGGGGGGGGGGGGGGCAAATCTGAATCAAGGACAAGGTGAGAATTTCACACTTTGAAGTGAATGCCCCCAGTCTGGTGATAATGTGACTTGGGGATTCAAACTTTTCAAATTGAAAATTATGCAGGGCAAATGTGTAGAAAAAAGTCTGGGATCTCCCACATTTTAAGTTGTCTTACTGTACATTCTTTTTTCTTTCAAAAAAGTTTATTGCACATTTATGTATGTATATGTACTGTATGTATACAGTGTGTCAATGAAACACAAACATTTTAAATTAATTTCACTCAACAATGCAGCACAGAGTCAGACCAGAAACAGTACTAAAAGACTTTCATTTTTGTCTTTGGGCTTCAGGACACAAGGTCGCAAAGGACCCCAAGTGGAAGACTTGCGCGCTGCTTCGGATTATAGTCGCCAACAGCACCGCTATACGAATTTCTGGGGAGAACCCTGATAGTCCATGGAGACTCCTGTCTGATCTCATCCGTCAACCTGTCACCATTGCTAACAAGAAAGGACTCAGAGCTGATCCTTGGTGTAATCCCACCTCTACCTTGAATGAGTCTCATTAATAGTGTGCATCTCACCATTGTCACACCAGCCTTGTGCATGTCCTGCACTACCCTCACATACGCCTCTGCCACTCCAGACTTCCTTACACAATACCACATCTCTTCTGTTGACACCCTGTCATAAGATTTCTCTAAATCTACAATCACGCAATTTAACACTTTCTGGCCTTATCTATACTTCTCCATCAGTATTCTCAGAGCAAACATTGCATCTGTAGTGCTCTCTACATGAAACCATATTGTTGCTCACAGATCTTCACCTGTTTTCTAAGCCTAGCTTCTCCTACTCTTCCCCTAACTTCATGCTGTGGCTATTTGTAAAGCTCTTTGAGCATGTGATGCAGATGGAAAAGTGCCATATAAATGCAGTCCATTTACCATTTATCAACTTTATACCTATGTAGTTACTGCAGCTCTGCACATCACCCTTGTTCTTAACAATAGGAACCAGTGTGGAATCTGATGTGTTTGTGGCTTGTGATGTGGCATCATGCTAAGCTAAGCTGCTACATGGGAGAGTCTCACTGACGAACCTGTTTCTATGATCAAGAGTCAAACAGAAATACAACCAGTGATTGCTGTTAACAGAAGAACCGTGACGTGGATCAGCTTTCATACGTTTTGTGTACTTGCCTAAGCTAAACTGAACTGATAGCTAAGCTACTAAGAGACATCCAAAGGAGGATGTAAAGCAGGGGTGCCCAACCTTTTCTGAACCGAGATCTACTTTTAAAGTTGACAGTGTATCGAGATCTACCGAGTCATATAGAATGCCACAGCGTAGCCGCAATATATTGTGCACCAATGTAATAATTTTCTGGCAGGTTTTAACAATAATAATGCATCATTGAAGTAAATGTGCATGGTAGAAAAGAAAAGGCACAAGTAGACCTAGGACTGGCATCAAGTTGGAAAAGTTATTCCCTACCTTAGTTGGACTTCTGGCCCCGAGAGGAGGAAGCCAGTCTCTCATAGTCCAGACAGTAGGAGCTTAGTGCATCCGTAAGCAGGCACTCAGGCACTCTTTCTGCATTAGATTCCGGATTTGGACATTCATGTCAGGTGTTGTTCTGGATTTGAGCTCAATGTCATTTTTCAGTGTGAGTATCCAGGTTGAAGAGTGATGCCATTTTGGACAATATACAGTCCACATCTATATTTTCCCCAAATGGAAAACAGAAAACTGACAGCAGGCTCTTTGGATGCAAAGTCAGTGAAGCGCCTGTCAAATTCTGACAAGATGCTCTGCAAATGATCATCATAACGTGGACTCTTAGGCTCCAGTCTTTGTCCTGGTGCTTAAGTTCTGTGTCCATGTGTGGAAAGTTCTGCAGGTCACACTGTTGCAACCTGCTTGATAGCACATGTAATATGCTTTTAAACTTGCTTTCAAATCCAAAAGCTGTGCATATTCAGGATGATTTGAAAGTTTCAGAAATTCTTTAATTTCAGGCAGAAGACAGGGCTGGACTGAAAGGCGCTGTCAAAAGGGGTAATAAGAGGTAAGTGTAAAGATGACTGAATATATCAGAGCAGTAAATTGATCAGTCCATGTGACTGCTCTGTTCAGGTACCGTCGGAAATTACAGGACATTTTTTGTTGTTTCAAACTCAGTAGTTGCTTGTGGCAGGTGTGTGTTTTTTTTTTTGTTTTTTTTTTTTTGGTAAAAAAAATAAAAAATAAAAAAAATCATTGTATCCACACAAAAGATTAATTCTGGCCTATATAAGGTGCCTGAGTCCAGTGAAGCAGACCTCACACCCACATAAAAAAAATCAAAAACAAGCTGTAATTTCCGACGGTACAAGAACGCAGCAGCGATCTGCGCAGTGTTCAGCAGACTGATTAATTTACTGCTCTGATGATATATTCAATCATCTTTACACTTATATTTATTACCCTTTTGACAGTTTGTGTTATAAATCATTATATATGGCTTAGTAATGCAATACAGTGATACAGCAGCCACCATACCTCTGCTGAGCCACCTAATGTCTCCTCCAGCTGCAAACAGAATAAATGCGTCCTCAGACTCCTGACCCGAACAGAACACTGCGATCTGGTTTGCCACACTCATCACTCTTCATATTTATGGACCATGAATCATTGTGCTGCTCGCCGACTTTTCAGTTCCTGGACTTTTCGAGCCAGCAGAAGGGATTTAGCTGGGTTAGCATTAGAAATAAGCATCGTATTTTGCGCGAATCCTCTTAAATGCCTCTCCAAATTCCCTTTCTTCAGTAAAGCCACATTTACATTGCAGATAAGACAGATGGATTTGCCATTTGAATAAATGAAAAAAATAAGATGAAAGTGACAATTGACCTTATCCACCATAGAAGAAGAGCTGTTCTACTCTGGCGTTTAACGGCAGCCAGCATCCTTGTTGGTGCATTGCTGCCACCTGCTGCATCAGTCCATTATAGCAGCACTAAATCCTCGAGTCCCGTGACAGATTTTTTTTTTTTTTCATGCGATCGACTGGAACTCGGCCCACAATCGACCGCGACCGACTGCATGGGCATGCCAGCTGTAAAGAAACACCACTTTCCTATGGAGAAAACAGTGTCACATGGTGGAGTTCTACATGGCGGAGTTCTACATGGCTCTGTGTGTGAACACACAATAGGAGTGAAATCAGACATCACTTTCAAGGTGTGTGATTATTATTATTCAGTCTTATTGAGATGTATGCAATGGGTGTTTTTTTTTTTCTGAATACGCTGTGGGTTTACAAAGACAGACAGACAAATGTTGATCACAAAATACAAGAATTTGATATGAAAACCAAATTAAAGTCATATTAAAACCATATTAAATCCATATCACATTTGGAGACAAAAAACAATCCAGACTGAATGTGTGTACTGAAGTAAATTGTGAAGTGAACTGTAGCTGAACACAGGTGGAGTGGCCTTCAGGCAGGTAATTCTCAGCACCCGAGGTTACGTCACTATTATAACTAAAAATAGCTCTGAATCTGCATGCATTTTTTCTGACACTGTATGGCTAATTTTATTTTTATCAGCTACATCAGGACTCCTGCACGTTAAAGAGTTGGAAGTAATGATTCATAATCTGGTATATAATTTTTTTTTAAAGAAAGCATTGATTGGAGTGCGATACACCCTTTAAACTTGATGCCGCGCACAGTGAGCAGTGCACGCAAACTGCACGGCACAAACCACATTTTACCATTCATCAAAAAAGGACAGAAATCTTTGGTTTTGCTAGCAGCACTGTCAGAATGAATGTGTTTTCAATATTGGTCACCATGGTGATACACAAGCAAACTGTTCACCACATCATGCATTCATTCACTATATGCAACATAGCAAGGGCTGGAGGGGGTGAATGGAGTCCCCGTTCAAGCAATGAATTTTGCATAAGTTGTTACACAGACGTACACCACGATATCTAGTCATACTGTTTATGTTTTGGTTTTCTGCGCAACAGTTTTGTGTACGTTGGTGATTTTCAGTCTTGAATGGAGGGATGGCATGGTGGGATTATTGCGCCATATTGGGCAACAGCTCCAGCAGGAGACCCCAAACTTCCTTTTACAGCCAACTCCACTAAAAATAGTAGAGTTGGCTATAATATTACTGGCAAGTTCGTGAACAACTTGAGTTACGCTGATGATATGATAGCATTGCTTCGGTCAGCTGAAAGCTTGCAAAAAATTTGGGCATTTGCCAAACGTATGCCAATGAGCATGACAAAATTCATAACAATGTATGTTTACCTAAGACACTGTTCAGCGAGCAAAATGTTTGTCATACGCACAGCTTAACAGACGTAATTTACGGTTTTTGGGAAAGAGTTGTTAGTGTAAATTATTTGATAAGGACTGTCTGTGGTTCAGGCATCAGATGGGTTTACTTGCAAGTCCATACTTGCAAGCTTTGGCAAGCATGGACAGAGGCACTTCAAGCTGTGCAGGACGGCACACTCTCGCATTCAGACATCCGGGAACTTCCTAGCCGGAAGCGAGCCGCCATCTTAGTTTGGGGAAATTGCGCGACCTTGGTAACATTGAAAACAGCACAAAAATGCCCAAATGTTGTTGTATTCCAGGTTGTACAGCCAACCAAGAGTTATCCTGAACAGCAGTTCTATATTATACCATCTGAGAAATGCAGGCATGAGAAATGGCTTGCTGCAATCAACAGGGCCGCTGTAAACACCGATGAGAGTATCAAAAAGAAACAATGGAGTCCCAAGTCTGGTCGTGCTATCTGTATTCTGCCCATTTCATCTAGTAAGTACTTTTTGTGTTAATATTTATGAATTGAGGTTGTGGTCAGAATCCGTTCACATTTTTCAACAGTTTGAAAATTCTGATAAAGCACCAGCTACAGAAACAAAGCTGGATGATGGTTAAACGATGTCTCCGAAAGTCAACATAAGTCCAGATTTCTTGTTTTGTTTTGGCTTCGGAGTCCATCATTAGTGCCATATGACCGGGGCTTAACTGATACAATTATTTTATATATATAAAGATTATTCACGGGAACTCTTGATGAAGTATGTGTAGACGTCTTTGTAATCCATCTCTGGCCATTGTTTAGGATCGTCGAATCAGTCGCCTGCAATAATTGTATATGGGTATTTTCGGATTCCTGCCAACTCCAGCTTCTTTCTGTATCAATTCCGTGCATCAGGTGGCAAATTCTCTTCGTACTGATAATCATCAAAAAAAAAAAAAAAAAAAAAACTAACTTGGAAGTAAAGAAACGACCTTTGCAGATGTGCTCACGTTTCCCCCAAACAAAGATGGCGCCTAGAAATTACGTCACGTGTGACGTCACACCAACTGCGAGAATGGGGGTAGATGGGATATGTTGATGTTGTGTCCGATCTTCCTGTGTGCTGTATCCACCTCTGGGGTGTCTCCAGAGTCACAGCCATGTGTACATATTTGTATTTTACAATAAATGTCTTTATATTTTAGTCATTGAGATTTGTGAATTTTATGATAACAGTGGAAGCTGCCTTTTATTTTATTTACTATGATAGCAAACAAAATAAAACAAATAAATGAAGTTCTAATTACAGTATTATTGCTTCTATAACTGAGCTTACTGAAGACATCAGGGCTGAGGCCACTACCTAACCTCGGGACTGTGAGTCATGGTTGTACTACAAGGAGAGAAAGGGTGACATCATTCTGGAGTCATCATCGTTGCTGGATGGGCTCTCACCCTACACGAGGGGGCCTACTTTCTGAAAACCACGTGATCTTCTGGGACTCTGCAGACTGCACCCAACTGAAAAATGCATAATGCGCGCACAGTGTGAACAGATCGTAGCTCTTCGCTCCATAAGGACCACATTTGACGTTGAAGCACCACTTTGGCAGATGATGCAAACCGCTAACGTGCACTCTTCGAACAGTAGAGTCAAATTCACCGAATAAAAAAGGGCACTTTCCTGCACAGCTAACAGGAAAAATCTCGAACTCCGCGTTACTGCACAACAGCACACAGGAGTTTTACAGCACAAGGAAGCAAAAAAGCGAGCAAAAACATGCACGCAAACACGAACCTCCGCAGCGAAGCTAATGCGTTTCGCAGATAAACGAGACGGCAGAAATAAACAATGCTTTTTTGTTTTGTTTTTTTAATGGAAGGAGAAGTGAACCGTGGGGAAGTCAGCGCCGCGGGCCTCCGGAGGCGAGAAGCAGCAGATTGGTTGTGCAATCGTTAGCAGCCTGCAAACAGCGCTTACCACACAGATCCATAAGCACCGGAGCCGACGGGAGATAGGTTCTGGTACCGTTCCGGGACCTCCCAAATGGTTTTGTTGAGTTCCTGACGATAGAAAGTGGGTCTCTCCTTGTGCGACATTCCTGCGGATTTAGCAGCACCGCGGTGACAAAACATACCAGCGGAAACTTCTGCCGTCTCCGTTTCACCTCCAAACTTCAACTCCTCCGCACGCTCCAGAATGTCACGAGCTCTGCCGTTCAGAAGCGCAAATTCGGTGTAAAATAACTCTCCTCTCCCAGGACTTGGTGCTCCTGGAGGTAACTTCCTCTTGAAGACGGACTCGGGTCAGGAAGTGCGGACTCGCCGTGTGGATTTTTCGATCCCCTGAAGCAGAAGCTGCTGTTGCTGCTTTGCTGGGCGCGTGGAAACGCGAACGCGCACGTCTTTCCGTCAGGTCACATCGCGATCTCGACAACGGGCCGGAATCTCGCGAGAACTGAGGCAACACTGGAAAAGCAGGGGATATCCAGTTACCACTGTGGAAAGGACAGAGGGAATTTCCCCCTCACGTTTGGAATGTTCGCACCGTTTATATCACTTTTTTTTCCCCTTTCTGAACCTTCGACACGAGACCCCATACTTTTTCAAAGTAATGTTGTAATAATTAAACGTGTGATGCAACACTGCAAGAGTTTTGTCGAGCTTCACTTGTAAAAAGGTGAAGTGTCAGTCACTAAAATAGTTGGAACACGCAAGTGTCCCTGCAGTTAGCAACAAGGCTCCTTAAATTGCATGCAAAAAGACCTATTTGACATCATGTGCCTGTCTGTAAACCCAGACAAGTCCCAATCCTATTTCAACTAATACACTAAGGAATTACTTCGTTATGTTAAAAGATAGGCCCAAAATTGTAAGTTGACTGGTCCTTACCAGTATCTACCAAAATCCAAGATTTCAAAACTGAATATATAGTAGTTCTTAAGAAATTCCTGAGAGAAAGTTTGCAAGGGGTGATGTCCAAGTGCACTTGTTTCCAGTGGAGTCATTGTCCTGCTGAAAGATGAACCATCTCCCCAATAGGAGGTCAAGAACACACTGGAGCAGGTTTTCACCTTGGATGTCTCTGTATATTGCTGCATCCATATTTCCCTCAACCCTGACTAATCTCACAGTTCGTGCCTCTGAAAAACATCCCCACAGCATGATGGTGACACTGCCACGCTTCACTGTCGGGTTGGTGCCTGGTTTCCTCCAAACATGACACCTGGCATTCATGGCAGAGTTCAAGCTTTGTCTCATCAGACCAGAGAATTTTGTTTCTCATGGTCTGAGACTCCTTCAGGAGCCTTTTTGCAAACTCCAGGTGGGCTGCCATGTGCCATTAATAAGGAGTGGCTTCTGTCTGGCCACTCTACCATACAGACCTGATTGGTGGATTGCTCTAGAGATGGTTGTCCTTCTGGAAGGTTCTCCTCTCTCCACAGAGGAATGCTGGAGCTCTTGGTCACCTCCCTAACTAAGGCCCTTCTTCCCCAATCATTCAGTTTAGACAGTGGGCCAACTCTAAGAAGGGTCCTCGTGTTTGTTCCACTTATGGATCACGCAGGCCATTGTGCTCATTGGGACCTTTAAGGCAGCAGAAATGTTTCTGTACCCTTCCCTAGATTTGTGCCTCAAGACAATCCTGTCTCAGAGGTCTCCAGACAATTCCTTTGACTTCATGCTTGGTTTGTGCTCTGACATGCACTGTCAACAGAGGGACCTTATATGTAGACAGGTGTCTTTCCAAATCATGTCCAATCAACTGAATTTACCCCAGGTGGACTCCAATTCAGCTATAAAAACATTTCAAGGATCAGTGGAAACAGGATGCACAAGCTCAACTTTGAGTTTCATGGCAAAGTCTGAATACAACCCCTGGCAAAAATGATGGAATCACCGGCCTCGGAGGATGTTCATTCAATTGTTTAATTTTGTAGAAAAAAGTAAATCACAGACACGACACAAAACTAAAGTCATTTCAAATGGCAATTGTCTGGCTTTAAGAAACACTATAAGAAATCAGGAAAAAAAAAATTGTGGCAGTCAGTAACGGTTACTTTTTTAGACCAAGCAGAGGGGAAAAAATATGGAATCACTCAATTCTGAGGAAAAAATTATGGAATCATGAAAAACAAAAGAACGCTCCAACACATCACTAGTATTTTGTTGCAACACCTCTGGCTTTTATAACAGCTTGCAGTCTCTGAGGCATGGACTTAATGAGTGACAAACAGTACTCTTCATCAATCTGGCTCCAACTTTCTCTGATTGCTGTTGCCAGATCAGCTTTGCAGGTTGGAGCCTTGTCATGGACCATTTTCTTCAACTTCCACCAAAGATTTTCAATTGGATTAAGATCTGGACTATTTGCAGGCCATGACATTGACCCTATGTGTCTTTTTGCAAGGAATGTTTTCACAGTTTTTGCTGTATGGCAAGATGCATTATCTTGAAAAATGATATCATCCCCAAACATCCTTTCAATTGATGGGATAAGAAAAGTATCCAAAATATCAATGTAAACTTGTGCATTTATTGATGATGTAATGACAGCCATCTCCCCAGTGCCTTTACCTGACATGCAGCCCCATATCATCAATGACTGTGGAAATTTACATGTTCTCTTCAGGCAGGCGGTTTCTTAGAGTTCGGTCACAGACGTTGACTCCAGTTTCCTCCCATTCGCTCCTCATTTGTTTTGTTGTGCATTTTCGATTTTTGAGACATATTGCTTTAAGTTTTCTGTCTTGATGCTTTGATGTCTTCCTTGGTCTACCAGTATGTTTGCCTTTAACAACCTTCCCATGTTGTTTGTATTTGGTCCAGAGTTTAGACACAGCTGACTGTGAACAACCAACATGTTTTGCAACATTGAGTGATGATTTACCCTCTTAAGAGTTTAATAATCCTCTCCTTTGTTTCAATTGACATCTCTTGTGTTGGAGCCCTGATTCATGTCAGTCCACTTGGTGCAACAGCTCTCCAAGGTGTGATCACTCCTTGTTAGATGCAGACTAACGAGCAGATCTGATCTGATGCAGGTGTTAGTTTTGGAGATGAAAATTTACAGGGTGATTCCATAATTTATTCCTCAGAACTGAGTGAGTCCATATTTTTTTCCCTCTGCTTGGTCTAAAAAAGTAACCATTACTGACTGCCACAATTTTTTTTTCTTGATTTCTTATAGTGTTTCTTAAAGTCAGAAAGTTGCCATTTGAAATGACTTTAGTTTTGTGTCATGTCTGTGATCTGCTTTTTTTCCACAAAATTAAACAACTGAATGAACATTCTCCGAGGCCGGTGATTCCATAATTTTTGCCAGGGGTTGTACTTATGTACATGTTATTTCATAGCTTTTTTTTCCCATTTTTAATAAATTTGCAAAAATCTAAATTAAAGAAAGAATTGATGGAAAAAGTTTCATCCACTTTGGAATAAGGCTGTAACATAAAATGTGGAAAACGTGAAGCACCATGAACACCTTCCAGATGCTCTGTACTGCCACACTTGTCACCAATTCTGTCCTTCGATTTTATTTTTTGAAGACCGAAAGCAAATCCCCTGCCTGTTTTTGCCATAATTGGTGTGTTTGCAAGGATCGACCTTACTTGTGTGAAGCGCCTTGAGGCAGCTTTGTTGTGATTTGGCGCTATATAAACTAAAAATGAAATGCAAAGGAACCAATTTCTTACACTATACATACTGTAAATTAAGACAACTACATTAGTTACTATACCAACTGACCTTCATGACCACCAGGACCCAGTGATCAGAAACAAGGATCCACAAGCAACTTAACAGATTTTTCTTTTGTTCATTTTACATGTTAAAAGATGCCAACATGGACCAAAATAGGAATGTCCACAACTGTATCCAGCAGAATCCAAAATTTCTGAGCTAAATATACTTGGTTTTTAGTTACTCAAGGACATTTTTCAAAGCCACTCACTACTTGCCTTGCTAATCACAGGAACCTAAATCAACCTGTAAGCTGAAGGCTTTACAAAAAAAGAAAGAAAAAAAAACTTGCATTACATTCAGTTTTCATAACATAACATCTCAGGGGACTGAGTACCAGTTATAAGTATTTGCCATCATAACACTCCCCTCTCCCACCAAAAAAAAAACAAAAAAAAAAACTGTCAGGTCATTACTCAAAATTTTATTCCATCCACAATCATTTGTCTCACTCATAAAAATATATAAGGTGGCTGTATTAAATTCAACATGGCATGAAAAGCTCCATCCCCATTTAAACATTGCATTTAAGAGTTCAGACATTTCTTATATTATATTCAATCCCCACAACCAGAATGTTTCTGTACCTCAACTTAGCATGGGTTTATTATTTTCATGTTTAACATAATGTAGATGTCAAGGTTACCACAAGGTTAAATTTGGTGCAACAGTGATAATCTGGGCACCATTTAAGTAGCATGAGCAGCATTTTTTTTGCAACCCCCTTATCCTGTATGATATTCTGATGAGCTTTTGGTAATAAACAATGAAAATCCTTTTTTTTTATTATTTTTTTTATTTGATCAAAAAAGTTCACCCATGACTAACGTTGAAATTTTATACTCCGTTGCATTTGGGTGGATTTCCAGAAACTAGAAACCTTGCTGCATAATAAACAAAAAAGGGAAAAGCATGACAACTCAAAACAACCTAATCACCACTTAAGTCTTACAAATGCTAAGAATGTATTGGAAGCCAAGAGTGCAATGCAACCTTGCTCATATTCAAACAGGTTTTGCATAAGGGTACAAACACAAGTTCACAGGTAAACATTTTTAAAGATACCTCAAAAGTGAATTCACTTCAGTTACCTATGCATAAAAGCTCATGTAAATATAATACAGGCAACTGTTTTTGAGGAATATTTTGTATATTCTGAAACCCCCACCCCCCCAATGATTTTACACCAGAAAGTTATCAAATTGACACTTCTGCAGCTCTTCCTTACTGAAAGAAATTCATTGAAGTGACCTACTGTAACCACTGACATCAATATGCATTTAGATTAGCAATGTATGCATTTCAAATCAAACCAAGACAAAAGCAGAGAAGCCAAACTGGACTGGCAACAGTAACAAGTAAAATAAAGGGTATAGTACAAGATTGGTTCCATTTTCTTCCCCGCTGTTCATAACATTTAGAATTCATGACATGAAATATGACAGTAAAGCAGAGTTGGTCACACACAACTTAGCATCTCCCAGAATGCTTCCAAACAATTTTACACCGTAGACAGGCATGTTACAAAACAGAACTCTGTACTTCTCACACCCTGCAGGTATCGTACAGTGAGGCAACTAAGTATTTGAGCCACTGTTGCTTTTGCAAGTTTCCCACCTAAAAGAATGGAGAAGTTGGTAATTTTTTTTTAATCATAAGTCCACTTCAACTCAGAGACAGAAGTGAAAAGAAAAAAAAAAAATCACATTGTATGATTTTTAAATAATTAATTTTCATTTTATTGCATGAAATATGTATTTGATACAACAGAAAAACAGACCTTAATATTTGGTACAGAAACCTTCGCAGTGCCAGAGGTCAGACATTTCCTGTAGTTCTTGACCAAGTTTGCACACTGCAGCAGGGATTTTGATCCATTCCTCCATACAGATCTTCTCCAGAACTTTCAGGATTCGAGTTTCAGCTCCCTCCAAAGGTTTTCTATTGAGTTCATGTCTGGAGACTGGCTCGGCCACTCCAGGACCTTGAAATGCTTCTTACGGAGGCACTCCTTAGTTGCCCTGGCTGTGTTCAGGTCAATGTCATGCTGGAAGACCCAGCCACAACCCATCTTCAATGCTCTTACTAAGGAAAGGCGGGAGTTTGCTAAAAATGTCACGATACATGACGCCAGCCATCCGCCCTTAAATACGGTGCAGTTGTCCTGTCCCCTTTGAAGAAAAGCACCACTAAAAATGATGTTAACGCATCACCGTTGGGACGGTGTTCTTTGGGTGGTTTTCATCCTTCAAACACGGCGAGTGGAGTAGATACCACAAAGCTCTATTTTGGCCTCATCTGACCACATGACCTTCGCCCACTCCTCTTTGGATCATCCAGATGGTCACTGGCAAACTTCAAATGGACCTGGACACGTGCTGGCTTGAGCAGGGGGACCTTGCGTGCCCTGCAGGATTTTAAATAATGACGGCATCGTGTGTTCCTAATGTAATTTTTGGGACTGTGGTCCCAGCTCTCTTCAGGTCATTGACCAGGTCCTCCCATGTAGTTCTGGGCTTTCTCAGAATCATCTTTACCCCACAGGGTAAGATCTTGCATGGCACCCCACACCAAGGAAGACTGACAGTCATCTTGTGGTTCTTCCATTTTCTAATAATTATGCCAACAGTTGCTGCCTTCTCACGAAGCTGCTTGTCTATTGTCCTGTAGCCCATCCCAGCCTTGTGCAGGTCTTCAATTTTGTCCCTTGGTCTTGGCCATGGTGGATAGGTTGAAGTGTGACTGACTGAGTGGGTGGACAGGTGTCTTTTATAAAAGGTAACAAGTTCAAACAGGTGCAGTTAATACAGGTATAGAGTGCAGAATAAGAGGGCTTCTTAAAGAAAAACTAACAGGTCTGAGAGCCAGAATTCTTGCTAGTTGGTAGGTGATCAAATACTTATTTCATGCAATAAAATGCAAATTAATTATTTAAAAATCATACAATGTGATTTTCTGAATTTTTTTTTTTTAGCTTGTGTTTCACAGTTGAAGTGTACCTACGATAATATTACAGAACTCTCCATTCTTTGTAGGTAGGAAAACTTGCAAAATCAACAGTGGATCAAATACTTGTTTACCTCATTGTATTCTGTATTCTTCAATAATAAATAATTACTGGGTGTGGATAGAGAGTTACCCAGCAGTAAATTGATACCATGTCATTCAAATGGGTGTGTTCCTCCCTCTAAATCTGTGGGGGGTGATTTCAGGATGGCCTTCATATCTGTAGTGTACAAATATTGTTCTGGGAGGAGATGTAGACCCAGTCACCAGTAGAGGGCAGCACTGTCTGGTCTTTCAGATGGTCCAGAGGGCAAGGGTTCTTCATCACTGGCATAATCCAAGAGATGTCCCACAACAAGAATTAATAAATGACAACAGAGATGAAATCATCCCCAGCCTGTTCCATCAAGTCCTTTCCAATCTAGTCTCATTTCAAGAAGACCACATAGACGGCCATGGCCAGGCAGGAAATCGCCACTGCAACATGAAGCCGTGTTCCAATTACTGCAGCTGAGAACAGTAATTGATGATCAAGAATGTGAGCAAAGACAAAGGTAAACTGCAGGCATACACAACAAGCAGATTAAACAGAGACCTACAGTGAGTCTTTAAATATTTAGACAGTGACACAGTTTTCAACAACTGAATTTAACATGCAACCAGAAGAGCAGTCACTGTGAATACAAAGATCAAATGTGTCCAATCTTGAAATGTTTGGTTTTGACTGTCTCGTTTTATCTTTTTCTGTTAAAATATGTAATACCATCATTTTAAGGGCAAACACTTTTTCCTGTCCTATAAAAGTTAGTGAAAACTGTTTCCAGTAGCATAACCTTGTGTGGAGCCCGAAACCAAAATGTATTTTCATTACTTATACAACCCCTGGAAATAATTATGGAATCACCGGCCTCGGAGGATGTTCATTCAGTTGTTTAATTTTGTAGAAAAAAAAGCAGATCACAGACATGACACAAAACTAAAGTCATTTCAAATGGCAACTTCCTGGCTTTAAGAAACACTATAAGAAATCAGGAAAAAATAATTGTGGCAGTCAGTAACTGTTACTTTTTTAGACCAAGCAGAGGGAAAAAAATATGGACTCACTCAATTCTGAGGAATAAATTATGGAATCACCCTGTAAATTTTCATACCCAAAACTAACACCTGCATCAAATCAGATCTGCTCATTAGTCTGCATCTAAAAAAAGATGTTGGTTGTTCACAGTCAGCTGTGTCTAAACTCTGGAGCAAATACAAACAACATGGGAAGGTTGTTAAAAGCAAACATACTGGTAGACCAAGGAAGACATCAAAGCGTCAAGACAGAAAACTTAAAGCAATATGTCTCAAAAAATCAAAAATGCACAACAAAACAAATGACATCTGTGACCGAACTCTAAGAAACCACCTAAAGGAAATGGGATTTACATACAGAAAAGCTAAACGGAAGCCATCATTAACACCTAAACAGAAAAAAACAAGGTTACAATGGGCTAAGGAAAAGCAATCATGGACTGTGGATGACTGGATGAAAGTCATATTCAGTGATGAATCTGGAATCTGCATTGGGCAAGGTGATGATGCTGGAACTTTTGTTTGGTGCCGTTCCAATGAGATTTATAAAGATGACTGCCTGAAGAGAACATGTAAATGTCCACAGTCATTGATGATATGGGGCTGCATGTCAGGTAAAGGCACTGGGGAGACGGCTGTCATTACATCATCAATAAATGCACAAGTTTATGTTGATATTTTGGACACTTTTCTTATCCCATCAATTGAAAGGATGTTTGGGGATGATGAAATCATTTTTCAAGATGATAATGCATCTTGCCATAGAGCAAAAATTGTGAAAACATTCCTTGCAAAAAGACACATAGGGTCAATGTCATGGCCTGCAAATAGTCCGGATCTTAATCCAATTGAAAATCTTTGGTGGAAGTTGAAGAAAATGGTCCATGACAAGGCTCCAACCTGCAAAGCTGATCTGGCAACAGCAATGAGAGAAAGTTGGAGCCAGATTGATGAAGAGTACTGACAGGGTTTTTCTCTATATTGTCAATATATGTATTATCAAATATTGTCTTCACTTTGATGTACTTTCTGTAATCATGTCTTTGATTCTGTTCTCTATTTTTCATATATACGTATATGCATGTGTGAAAGTTCATGTACCATTATTCCTTTAAATAATTACTTAGTGTCAAAAGCAATCATATACGCTGAATGGTTCAAGTGATCATTAAGACTGTCAAATGAGAAAAGTGAGCAGATGATCTTTGACCATTCAATGTGCAGATTGTTTTGCCAGAATGTCAGACTGGTTGGCTAGGGTCATGTTTGGCTAATCACAGATGTGTACTTTTGATTAATGGTTCAGCCTTGAAGAAGAACATTGTAACTGGAACACGGTTCAAGGGCTGGACATTGTTATGGAAAGTTTAGGAGACTGAGGGCTCAAAAGCCATTAACAGTTTTCATATCAATGTGAGACCAGACTGTGTCTTTCCATTGTTTTGTGATATTGTCACTCCTATATGCTGTATGTAACGATATTCAATAAAAAGGAGAGGCAAATGGGCGGGCCTTTAGGACGGACAACAGTTCTTTCTGAAGGAGCTTCTCCTTTGTCCTCTCCTATACAGGACAAAGAAATTCAGTGTCTCTTGTGTGATCATTTCTGTGTGTAAACAGTTGTTCTTTTCAGGTCCAACTCTGAACAACTCTGACAAGTACTGTTTGTCACTCATTAAGTCCATGCCTCAGAGACCGCAAGCTGTTAGAAAAGCCAGAGGTGGTGCAACAAAATACTAGTGATGTGTTGGAGCATTCTTTTGTTTTTTCATGATTCCACAATTTTTTCCTCAGAATTGAGTGATTCCATATTTTTTCCCTCTGCTTGGTCTAAAAAAGTAACCGTTACTGACTGCCACAATTTTTTTTTCCTTATTTCTTAGTGTTTCTTAAAGCCAGAAAGTTGCCATTTGAAATGACTTTAGTTTTGTGTCATGTCTGTGATCTGCTTTTTTTCTACAAAATTAAACTGAATGAACATCCTCCAAGGCCGGTGATTCCATAATTTTTGCCAGGGGATGTAGAAACAGATCCCCCCCCCCCAAAAAAAATGTTACAACTTGGGAAGAATCAGTAGTAAAATGTTCATGTTAGAGAAACTATAACCTACTCAAGATAATACTTTTTATTTTAAGTCACTTGGATTCAGGGGGATTTTCTGAGATTTCACATTCCCTATGTTGAGAAACATTTTTAACAGTGGTCAAATAAGACAAAATGAAAACACTGAAAATCCAAACTTACAATATACTTCAAACCTGAGAATATTTAAAAACACAAACTGGCTAACACTGTGAAACACTGTAGATCTACAATTTATTGTCATTTTGTCACATTTCTACAACATGTCTCTTTGTCCATTCTTGTCTCGTACAATGTTGGCATAGACTGACTTGTACACGTTTAACACATCAAGAGCTGATGGCCGAAGATTTGGGTCTTGTTTCTTGCAGTCCTCATGGATCTGGAAAAGATGGAAATGGACCAAATCCCCTCCAGGAACCCTTCCTATGAGGAACCGGGTCACATCTGGGATCTTCCAGATGTCAGTCTTCTCATCATAAGCAGGCATGAGATCATCTGAAAATGGCTTGCCATTGTTCCTGAATGGCCACAGCTGTTCTGGAGCTACAAAGTCCCCAAAAAGCTCCCGGTGTCCACATTTAGCAAATAGGCCTCTGGATGCATCCACCTCAGGAAGTGCATCGAGATCATTCACTACCAAGTGGAAGTCACTGGTCAATAGAAACTGAGAGAGAGTTTTCTCCAAGCTGCTGGAATCGCACATGATCCGGCATCCAGCTGGACTGTTATGGAGGAAATGGAGGATGGACACATAATCTATGGCCAGTCTCAACCGCATTTGCCAAGTGTTGTGGTGCTGGTGCCGCTCTTGTGAAAGGACACTTTCTAGCTTAAGGAGTGAGCCGAGTGGGTGGTACTCACTGACCAGTGTATGGTCCTCAAGGCAAAACCCGACCAACTGCACCACATGGGGTCTTTGCAAGGCCTGCAACATGGACAATCCATGGAGAAAATCATCTAGGTAATCCAGAGAGGACAGTTTGGACAGAGCCACCTTCTGACCCCTCCACTCTGCCAGATAGACCTTCTTAACTGCTCCCTGACCGATGAGCTTCAGCTTGTGTACTTCAGCATTTATTTGTGGACACTGCAACCAAGAAGAGCAGTTTTTCATGGTTGCCATTTTAAAGTGTTGAGGCAGACAGCCCACATGAGACAACACTGGGTAATCATCAGTCTGATACATGGAATCCAGATACAGGTAGAGCAAGACATTGCCAAGGAGTAAAGCAGCAAGGCACACCACTGGAACGCTTTGTGGGATAGTACTGCGGGCCCGCTGACCCATGGTGGCTCTGTGTCTGCTGGATCACAGGTTCACAGTAGGGCTATGTTTGTGCAGATGATTAATGATGATAAAAACCTGTCCAGGAATAGAACTACTAGAATTACAAGCACAAAACAATCTGTTTACAAATCAAGCATCCAGTACTGTCAACAAGGAAATGTCCATTCTTTTTCCAAGTAAGAGAGAAGAAAAAAAAGTTTTGGTGATTATTGATTTACTAATAAATGTGTGTGCTTTTTTCCTCAAACTAATGCTCAGATAAATGTTTGATTTACAAAAATGGCTTCAAAATAATGACACCTATTCACAGTGAGGCATCAGTCTGTGAAACATTTACTGTTGCATATTAATTACGTGGAAGGACACCCCTTCTTAGAGGTTTGTATGCTGAAACAATATTTAAAAAAAAACAGCTCTCAAAAATGAAAATTAAGATGATCATGCAAGTATACATTTAGATATCAAAAAAGCCAGTTATTTTACTTGGCCATATATTTAATAAAAAAAAACAAAACAAATAAAAAAAAAACAACCATTGCTTTTTCCCCGCATAAAATCAGGGAACTTGTCTACAACAGACATAATTTCAACACCCAATATGAAATACATAATGAAACTAAAGCAATAAGGTTTTCACTCAAATTTCAATTACATTGTCTTTCAAACAGATGTGTCACTGCACAAATATTTGTAGACTGCACTGTACAGCAAAGTTCATACATATGACTTAAATGATTTGTTCTTAATGAGTCCAAGACCATCTGATAATTGACAAAATCATACATCAAGCAGTAATAACACAAATTCATAAAATACAATTTAATAAGACACTTTTGGATGGAAATTACAGGTGTGTTCATACATAAGTACCTTTGTAGAAGACACCCCACACCCCTTTCTTCTCTGAAAGTAGCCAGCTGTTCAGACGAGGCACCTTTTTGAGATATGCACATGTGCAGATGAAAAGCAGCCCAAACACCAGGATGCCATCGAAAGAATACACTATGGAAGAAAAAGTCAATGTCATACGGACTTCCCTGCAATATCTGTTAGCAATTGCTCAGGAAACAACTTATTTTCACTGCAAATTGAACCTGCTGATTGTCTGATACTCTTAAAGGAGAATTCTGACATTTATGAACCTAGAGTCTACTTTTTAGATTATTCTGGAATGAACTTTTCAATTTGGACTAAAAAGATGAATGCTGACGTAAGGAGCTGCTTTTCTAATGATTCATTTTAAAACTTTTCTTGACATTTACTGAGTTAAATGTCCACGTGTACCTCCTCATGGAAATGTTCCATACTTCCCAACATATCTAATGATATTTTAATGTGTTCAGTGGCTAGAATAAGCAGTCTACTGCAATGTTTTCCATTTGCGAAATACACTTGCTATATACAGAGTAAGTACAAAAACACTATTTCAAGTAGCTATAATATCAAAATATATTGGAATATGTTTACCCGAGGACAAAATATGGCCATAGGGTACTGCGAAGGCCTTGCGTCCATCCGTCTAACTGTACTCAGCATAAGTCCAGTCCTATTACTGCCAGGGTCTTCAAACTCATAGGGAACATTCTTGGGGCACAGACCTTGGAGAAGTTCAAAGATGGCTAACCATTACTTATTTTAAGAGGTCAAAAGGTCACATTGTTTCCTATTTTAATGCTCATACAGCCAAGGGTATTTTAGCATTGCTTCATATTTTTAATAAATGTGGTGATGCAGATACACTGACTCAAAAACTTTCTTTTCTTAACCACAGAATTTCTGTGCAGCCCTTGATCACGCTGGATACACTGCAGAGAAGAGTATGGACCCAGCTAGATTAATGCATGGATGTTCGCGAGTAACGGGCGGGGTGCACACTGTTACACACTGATGGCATGATCTCAAAGTTTCATGTGATATCAGTTGGTATCACAGACGGTCGGCTCTAATTAACCACTCTGTAAGTCTGATGCGGAAATTCGGCAAACTTTCATGAGACAGATTTTTTTTTTTTCAAATATTTACTGCCTCCCCCAAAAATCTTCTGTTCGGCCCCTAATGAAAATACTTTTAATATACAATGGGGATGTGTTGGGGCGTCATCGGTTTCCATGCATCAGACTATCACAGACAATGTGCCCCGCAGAGAATCGAACCCGTCTCAAGCATGACCCATGAAGATATTTATCACTATACTAACAAGGAGCTAGCAAAACACACAACAGCGGCTGTCATAAGAATAGCCCCAACATTTGAAGTTACAGCTGCCGTAACTGTCACCGGTTCGTTAAATATCAAGGTATTTTTGTTTCACACTTTTCTCAAATTGTGCACAAAAAAATAAATAAATAAAACATAGGCGTCCAAATTATTTTTGAAAACTTGCTAACTCTGGCTAGCATGCTACCTCGAGGCCTGCGGGAGAAAATGACGTTATATTAAAAATGACTCATTGTACACTGGGAAGTGAACTCCAACGAAAACATTAGAAAGTCGATATTAAGGCGTTAACGAGACCATCGGTTCACTGTGGGCCACGTCTACAGCTAAGCTACGGTAGTTTCCGTCCACAAACCTACTTTTAAACTCTTCAATACAGCGCTGCAACTCGTAACAACACACCTACCATTTGTCATATTCGCAGATTACTCCTTGACAACGTTGTATGTATTGCCGTTTCTTCTTTTTATTTAGCAATCCATGATGTATGAGAAAGTGAAACCTGCTAGCTACTTCAATGGTGAATTTCAGATGACATTTCTATTTCTTCTTCTTCTGCTGCTGCTGCTTCTAGCGTTTAACGGCAGCCCACATCCTTATTGTTGCATTGCTGCCACCTTCTGCTTCAGTCCGTTATAACAGTACTAAATCCTCTCGATGAGTCCGAGCGCCCTCTGGTGGCCATGTTTGGCCGATGAAAACATCGCCGACGTCAATACAAATATATGTAATTTGGTCACTTTTCAAAGGGGTCGGACTCGTCAATAAAGTCAATTTAATGTTCATTTCAGGTCAGCTTGGTGGATAAATCTCATCTTTCCAGGTAGTGACAGCTGTTAGCTGGCTGTTAGAAGCAAGCTGGAGATAAAACAAAACCAGCTGATTTCAATAGATAACCACTGCAGCCCGAGCGTGTTTTCATCAGGCGTTGTTAATAAATTACTTATACATATGTCATATAATATTATTGACTTCAGACTCTAAATCCCATGTTAATCATTGCTGCATTTCTGCTGGGGTTATGTGAGGTTAAAAGCGATGAATGTCAGCAAGTTTGCACTGGGTCAATGTGTTCCTGATATCTGCACAGTAAGTTTCTGTACTTTTGTCTGCACCAAAAGTGTATCTTGTAAAAGCTAAGCGCCTTTCATTATCTTGTTATCATGTGAAAAGACGTAAACCGCAGGCAGCGGTTCCACTATAACACAAGGCCCTGCTTTTCATGTCTTTAAAGTTTGACCTAGTTAGCCACATGGCCTAAACATGACATGTGGCATTTTTTGATCATGTAAGCACACACATGGGAGGATCACTTCTTTATCAATGATGTCAACTGAAGTATCACTTCAAGTTGACATGAATTAGAAACCATGCAGAGGAGGCCCAAAGCAAGCTGATAAGGATGTGAAGGAGATTTTGCCTATTAAAGGAGAACAAAGGAGAGGACAGCGCAGTGGGTGGACCGTGGGAGAAGACCACTGCTGGACCGTGAAGATGGATGGGACGCTGACCAATCAACAGAGAGCAGATTCTGATTATAAAAATGTCTTCAGTCTTTTCTGCTCTCTCCCCTGCTGGTGATTTGCTAAGAATTACATTAGGAGGAGCCAGCCAAATGGATCCACAGAATTCTGTGTCTGGTAAACTTTTCTTTATTCACTCTGTTTGAATAATAATTTGTTAATAAATTCCCATGTAAGAGGTCTGTCTTCTGGGACAATGTACATTATAAATTGAGACTGACTTCCTTATTTCGCATCAACGGACACGTGGGGTGTGTGACCTAATGTAAATAGTTTTGCTGCCCACATGTTGATGTTTGGGTTCATAGGTATTTAAAAGAAGTAAATAATTCTGCTCCAACCAGGAGGTTGATGTCTTGGGTTTTCAGTTAAATACTGTGGTAAAGGGCCCACTCCAACATGTGAAAAGGTAAAACTCCACAAGGTATTAGGCTTCACACTCCAACAGTGGCCAGTCACAGAAGTACGAATTCTCGCCTTCAGATTGGTCACTTTGCCGGAAGTGACGTGGCTCTGCGGCAACCCATATTAAAAAAAAAAAAGCTAAACCCCCCTCCCATTCCACCCTATCTCTAAAATACTTCCTACAGAAACTTCTTTCAAGCCTATTCTTCTAAATTCTCACAGAAGGTCTTGCCTTTCTTTGGAATATTTATTAAAATACATGAGGACATGCGTCCCTGTCTCTGGCTGTTGACTTTCTAAACAAAGTCCATCCTGATGCTTTCCTAGGAGGAACAAAATACTGTTAAAGAAAGTATGACAAATTCTCAGTCTGGCAATAGTGACTTCATTCTTTCTCTTCCACCCTCTTCTTCTACAACTATTTACTGAATCTGTCACTCTATTAGCTATAGAAAATAAATGCCTACCCTTAGTCTCCTGTTCCCAACATTAAGTTAATTTCTCTCCATACAATATTTGCCTTCTGTTTTGGAAAGATTGACACTAATGTCTATGTTTTCTTTTGTCACAACTTTTTTGGCCAACCTATCCACCTTCTCATTTGTTGGGATACCTATATGTGCTGGAACCCATATCAATATTATCTCAACCCCTTTCCTTGCCACATCCCTAATCACCAAAAAATATCATAAATGAGGTCTTGCCAACTCCTGGATGAACCTGTGCCAATACTATTGATACCTGACACAGAGTCACACTGCACACCAACACTTTACACTGATTTATCTGTGCTGTTCACTGGACTGCCATCAGAATAGCAAATAACTCAGCTGTAAATACATTCAAGAATTCTGATGTTCTCTTGCATAACTCAATTCTCCATCATTGGATTTCAAAAGCTGCTCCAGCAAGGGCGCAATTTAGAACTAGAAATTGTGGGGGACAAAGTGCGAGGCCCGCAGAAGCCAACGGTTTCTAGATAAGCTCAGATGCATTCTGAGCATCCAGAACAGTAATTTTAATGTTTTGAGAAGACCATAAAGTGGACACCATTTGACTTATACAATTTGAAACTGTGGATATAAGTACTTTATTCTGAGAATAGCCAGCACTGATTTTATTAACATCCTGGTGTAAATAAGGTATCACCACATGTGTAGAACTCAAAATGAATGATAGGTTGAGTTCTCATTAAAAAAAACAACTGCAATGTGGTAAAATGTATTCATAAATATGAAAGAACAATAATTATTAACTATCGCATACTGTATTTTTTTCTCAAGATTTGTTTTTGCATAAGTTTGAAAAAACAACAGATCATAAGTTTAGGATAAATTACTTATCATTAATTACATTTTTGAAGTGGCACTAATGACAACACTCATACTGAACATAATTTTGCTTGCATAGACTGATTTTGGAGATCAAGCAATAATTGCAGATGGGCTTTCTGAGGTCCCAGATAGCTTTTCTGATTTCCTTTTCTAACTTTCAGAATTTAGTAAATTAGCATATGGTCCATTGATACTTATGTCTAGACACTAGTCCCTAGAGGCAACTATTTTTGGTTTCAAATCTGGGCAAATGCAGTCCCAGAAAATTCTGAATGTGACTAACAAGAAACAGGTGTTGTAAACAAGTCAATGCTGCTAAAATACAAACTTGCAGAAACAAAGATACTATTCTGACATGGTTTTAGATACAAGATACAAGATAATTTATTGATCATATGCAGGTTAACACAGAGCCAACAGTGCAATGAAATGCTTAGGATGAGAAGGACTGTTCAAACTCGCAGGAAGTACTAATAGCATGCAATATAAATACCGAAAATAGAAGCATATGTAAAATAAATAAATAAATAAATAAATAAATAATAATAATAATAATAATAATAATAGTCAGCAGTAGTCAGGTTGTAGTATTCACAGGTTGTAGTATTGTTCATATTGCACATAGTATTATTGCACATGACATATTGCACAGCTGTGTAGCAAGTTATTGCACAGGTAATAATAAATAGTAAAAAACTGAGATGAGTTATGAAAGGTAAGGTGGTGACATACAAGATACAGTCACATTGATAACAGCAACAGACATATAGTGTTAAAGAAGTGGCTTAGTGCAGTGTTATTATCATAGTTCTGTGTTATTTAGAGTTCAGCAGTCTGACAGCCTGTGGATAGTAACTGTTCCTGAGTCTTTTGGTACGGGCTGGCAGACTCCTATACCTCCTGCCAGAGGGTAACAGTTCGAATAGTCCTTTTGCGGGGTGAGTGTGATCCTTAATGATGCTGCGTGCCTTACGCTGGCACCGACTGTGGTAAATGTCCTGGATGGTGGGAAGACTGCTGCCAGTGAGGTCCTCAGCCGTGCACACAACCCTCTGCAGTGCTTTCTGACTCTGGCTGGTGCAGCTCCCGTACCACACTGTGAGGCAGCCCGTCAGCACACTCTCGATGATGCACCTGTAGAAGTTCGTGAGGATGGTGGTGTTTGTGCCAAACTTCTTCAGCCTTCTCAGGAAGTAGAGTCTCTGCAGGGCTTTCTTAACCACAGTGTCTGCATGTAAGGTCCAGGATAAGTCCTCGGTGATGTGGATGCCGAGGAACTTGAAGCTGCTGACCTGCTCCACCTCGGTGTTGTTGATGTGGATGGGGGAGTGGTGACCTCCGTGCTGCCTCCTGAAGTCCACTATCATCTCCTTAGTTTTGCTGATGTTCAGAGAGAGGTTATTCTCCTGGCACCAGCTGGTCAGTGATTTCACCTCATCTCTGTAGGCAGTCTCGTCGTTGTCAGTGATGCGGCCCAAGATGGTGGTGTCATCAGCAAACTTGAGGATCATGTTAGAGCAGTGCTTGGCTATACAGTCATATGTGAAGAGGGAGTAGAGAAGTAGACTGAGAACAGAGCCCTGAGGAGCACCCGTGCTGAGGACAAGTGTGGAGGAGAGGTGTCTGCCGATTCTCACCGCCTGTGGTCTGTTAGTGAGGAAGTCCAAGATCCAGCAGCATATGGACTTCTCCAGGCCTAGGGCAGTGAGCTTGGTGACCAGTTTGGAGGGGATTATGGTGTTGAATGCTGAGCTGTAATCAATGAAGAGCATTCTCACATACGTATTCCCCTTCTCCAGATGGCTGAGGGAGGTGTGAACTGCCAGAGCAATGGCGTCCTCTGTCGACCTGTTTGCTCTGTATGCAAACTGCAGGGCGTCTACGGTGTCGGGGAGGGAGGCACAGATATGTTTCTTAATGATCCACTCAAAGCACTTCATGATGACAGATGTGAGTGCTATGGGCCGAAAGTCATTTAGGCAGGCTGCTGTGGGGGGCTTTGGGATAGGAACAACAGTGGAGGTCTTGAGGGTGGTGGGTACAGTAGACAAGCTCAGTGACAGATTGAAGATGTTGGTAAACACCTCAGTGAGTTGGTCAGCGCAGACTCTCAGCACCCGCCCTGGGATGCCGTCGGGCCCGGGAGCCTTACAAGGGTTTACTTTCTTGAATGCCTGTCTCACTGTAGCTGGGTCTATGTGGAGTGTGGTGTCCTTACTGTCCACATGTGGTTTGGTGACAGGTGTGGTGTTGTCTGCATCAAACCGGGCGTAGAAGGTGTTGAGCTCGTCCGGGAATGATGCACTGGACATCTCCACAGACCTGCTCCTCCCCTTGTAGTCCGTCATGCAGTGGAGGCCATACCACACCTGCCGCGCGTCGTTGCTCTGTTGGGCAGATTCGACCCTCTTCCTATACTCCCGCTGTGATGTTCGTACAGTCTTTCTGAGGTCGTACTTGGCTGCTTTGTAGGCCTCAGGGTCTCTAAAATTAAAGGCAGCGGTGTGTGCTTTGAGTTTGGCACGTACCTCTAGCCCGACCCATGGTTTCTGGTTAGGGTAGGTGCAGATGGTGGTTTTTGGTACAATATCCTCAATGCACTTCCCTATATAACCTATGACAGAGTCTGTGTACTCGTTAAGGTCTCCCTCTGCTGAGTCAGCAAACATCTGCCAGTCGGTTGTCTCGAAGCAGTCCTGGAGAGCTCCGTCTGCTGCAGTGTCCCATTTGAATATTTCCCTAGGAACCGGTTTTTCCTGTTTCAGTCTCTGTCTGTTGGCAGGAAGGAGGAGGACCATGTTGTGGTCCGACTTGCCTAGAGAGGGGCGGAGGAGGGGTTTGTAGCTATCCTTAAAGGGTGTATAGCAGTGGTCTAGGGTCTGATCTCCCCTGGTGGCCATAGTAATATGTTGATAGTATTTGGGCAATACTTTTTTCATGTTTGTTCGATTAAAGTCTCCCAAAACAATGAAAACAGCATCGGGGTGTGTGTTTTCAAGTCCATTTATAATCCCATACAGCTCATCCAGGGCTTGGGTTTTAATAGCCTCAGATGTAGTAGGTGGAATATAAACTACACTTAGTATCACTGAGCTGAATTCTCTGGGCAGATAAAAGGGCCTTACTTTAATGGTGAGTAACTCTAGGACTGGTGTACAATGAGACGCTAGGATCCGAACATCTGTGGCCCACGAGGAGTTAATCATAAAGCACACACCCCCTCCGCCCAGCTTGCCTGAGTTTTTGTCCAGCCGGTCCAGCCGATGAATGGTGAAGTTATCTGGTGTTAACAAGCCGTCAGGCACGTCCGGCTCCAGCCAGGTCTTGCTAATGGCGTAAACACAACAGCTTCTAGTGTCCCATTCACAGCTAATCCCTGCACGTAAATCGTCCATTTTATTCCTCAAAGACTGCATGTTGGCGAGGAGGATAGAGGGAAGCGGAGGTTTATTAAGTCTCTGAGTTCTGCACAGAATACCGGCTCTTTTTCCTCTCCGTGTCTTTTTCTTTGTCCCGCGGCGTCGTGAAGAACAGAGAAATACAAGCATGTTTAGGACCAGGGGCAGCACATCCGCTGCGCCGTCCTCGAAGAGTGGCTCCTCTCCTGCTGAGGAACGTAAATCCAAAAGTGTTGCACGGTCATACTCGAAGCGGAGTGTCTCATGCGGTAAATTGCAAGTGCAAAAGGTAAAATAAAACAGAAAAGCGAGCAAAAAGAGTGCGAATTGAACGGAGCTCCCCATCAGTGCTGCCGTCTTTCGGCGCAGCTTGATGACGAGCACATAAGACAAGACTGACACGGTTTGCACATAAGACTGGCATAGCATGTTTCAAGTACACACATATGTCAGAAGGTGGGGGGGACATACCATATTCTGTCCCCCTTGGTTGAAAAGGTGAAGAGGACATGTCCCCCCTATCCCCCACCAAATTGCGCCCATGTGCTCCAGTAGCACCTGTTTCTGGATCCTTTGACCCTTCAGTGAAAAGTAAAACATGTTCTTGGTACTGTTAGGATCCCATCAGGTTGTTTTTGGGGTCTTGTATTTTGTATCCATCCTTGTCCATCTGTCCTGTCTTCTGAATGGTCAGTGTCCAAGTTTTCTGTTGTATTTGTTCTGTGTCCGTTCATGTCTCCTGTCTGTGTGAATCTGTTTGTCATTTGGATGAAAGAGTTGGAGTCGTGTGTGTGAAGGTGCATGTGCACTTCTGGTTATGGGTGTGTGCAGCTGCATGTATGTGTTCTAGCATGCCCCCCTCCTGGTCCACGTTGACGTGCTTGCTGGCCCTTGTCCATGTGGATGTGTACGTCAGTGTGTGTGAATGCAGTTCTGCGTGATTTCCTTGGGCACTCATTCACACTTCTTGTCTTAGTCTCCTCTTCTGTCATGCTGTGTATGTGTATTTGTATTATCCCTCCTTCCTCTGGTATGGTATGGTGTGTGGGTGTGTGTGTGTGTGTGTGTGTTGTCGGTCTTCCACATCCTCCCGTCATGTTCTGTGTGCATGTGAGATTGTCAGTGTAAGAGCGTTCCATGATGCATAACACAAAATGGCTGACGCACATCCAAAATGTCCTTGTAACTATCTGATCTTAACATAACTGCCTTTCAAAATGTCTGATGCACAAAATGTCCTTGTATTTGGTAAAACTATCAGATCCAGCTGTCTAACTGATCAAACCATCTGATATTTTTAAATATGTTTAATTGATAAAACTTTAATTGATAAAACTATTCATGTCTATTTGGAAAAAGAATCAGCATGATGGAACACTCTGTTTTATTGCATGAAACTACACTACATACATAAACACACACTATAAGATTTTTACATAACAACCACAAACACACCGCAAAGACACCGCCCACTTTCACCACCCTGCAGCCAGCTTACATAGACACTGACTCAAGCCAGGTTCAGGACCGCCCATATGGGAGTGGCTTAGGCTGGTTATAAAAGTTAGAGAACAAAGAAAGTCTGGGTTCTTTGTTCCTGGTGTTTGCATGTGACCAGCAAAGAGTCCAGTGCTGAGATAACTCTGTACCGGTGCAACAACTCTTTTCAATACGACATCTAAACTTTGAAGTCCGTTTCTTGTCCGTCTTTTTGGAGGTCTCACCGTGATAAAACAACCCAACAGTCAGCTCCTGTTTTCTCCTGCTCGTCTCAGTTTGTTTGCAGGTGTCTCTTTAGTCCTGGGGTTCTGGTCCCTGTATAGATTGGATATGTCTCTCTGTTGTTTCTGGTGCACGTGCATGCTCTGTGTCTTGGTATTTCTCACTGTGAGCGCGCAGTGCTGTCGGTCCTGGTTAGACCCCACCCTTTGTTCAAGTCATGTTTCCTGTCTGGTCTCTCATCGTTCTTTCCAACCAAGTTTATGTTCTACACTCCTGTGGTTGCTTGTGTCTTGATCTTTCCACTGTGTTCATCATTGCTCATTTCTATATCATTAGGCTTAAGAGTATGTTGGGTCAGTTATGTCTGTGCTCTTCGTTCATGTATGTTCTGTTCTCTGCTGCCATTTAGTGTCTTAATTTAGTCTTCACACACTGTCTCTTATGCCGCGTTTACACCGCACGCCACACGAGTGATGGTGGCGACAGGTTGCCATGTAATCCTTATGGAAGGATGCGTTGTGGTGCCACAAAAGTTCAAGCCACGCAATGCAACACAGTGGACACAAATGAAGCGACGCGAATGAAGTGATTTTGAGTGATTGGCATGTTTGTGGCAAGTTGAAAAATCTGAACTTTTTCGTCTTGTTGCATCGCGATGACCAATCAGGGACTGGATATATAGTGACGTGAAGATGTCTGGAGTTTATACTTGATGTGGACATGTCCTGTCTCTGGCAGCCAGCCTGTGAGGTAGACTTATGTCCCTTTTGTCCTTTATTTCACAATTATGACAGTTTGAGGGGAGAGCGAGCAGCAGCAGTAGCAGCAGACAGTTTTTTTTTTTTCACATGTGCGCACGAACTAATCATCTGTGAAGATTATTTTATTTATTAACTACACAGATGTATAATAAAACAAATGGTGACTGGTTTATAACACAATTATGACAGAGTTTGAAGGGAGAGTGAGGAACCGCAGCAGCGGCAGCCAGTTTTTTGTTTCACGTGCGCGCACGAATGAATCGTCCGTGAAGATAATTTTATTAACTACACAGGTGTATAATAAAACAAATGGTGACCGTAGGAACCACAGTGGCAGCTAGTTTTTTTTTCTTTTCTTTGTTTACATGTGCGCGCGCGAAAGGGACAGGAGGTCCTCAAACTGGAGCTCCTGCAGCAAATAATGAAACTCCCCGAATTGGGAACGTATTATGAAGATGTTGTGAACCCAGCGACGGTGCCGCTGGCGACGTTTGTCAGCTTTCCACAACAAATAGAGCACAGCAACTCGCTCCATGTGATCAAGGTCCGGCATGTTGACTTGACGGCGAGCCGAATGGAAGCTTCTCCTATTTGATGACGCATTGGGGAGAATTTTCACAGCAAAAGCAGAGTGACACACCGGGCAATGGTGGCGTGTCCATTGCCAGGCGAGGGAAGCAAATTTGTGGCGTTGCGTGGCGTGCGGTGTGAATGTGGCATTAGTTTCCAGCTGGCATTAATTCACTCATCAGACTCAGTATTTAACCTCACCTGTGTTCATGTCCCTTGTGGGTCTATTGTTGCTGTTTTCCCATTGTAGCTGGTTCCTGTGTAGCTGTTTGCCCTTGTCCATGCAGTACTGGCTTAACATTCTGTTAACATTCTTAAAGGAACTGCTCACCTTTTCTGATGTCCTGTGTTCTCCTCTGCTCCACTTTTTGTAAGTACTCAGTTCTGGTTTTTGCACTCCCTAGAAGATTGTCTGCCTATGTTTAACCTTGGCTCCTCATGCCCTGGACCTCCCCACACCCTGAGTGGGTGAACATTGTATGTTTGTTGTTCCTGCTCCTCCATTGTTTTTGTATCTTTGCCACCAGTCTTGCATTAAACCTTGTATTCTTTGAAATTCAACCATTTGTCTTTACTGCCCTGCATTTGGGAAATATCAGACTCTGTTCAAATCCTGGCCTCAAATCATAACAGGTACCTCTCTGTTACATGCTCATGAAAAGCATTGACCAGGACCCCATAAATATTCACTGCCTTAACTTCAAGTAGTACAAAGTCAACCTTTGGTATCTCTAGCTGCCACAAACGAACAGGAGGCCACAAAACTCCTGGACAGAAGAAGCATTAACTAGATCCAACCAAGACAAAACTGACTTGGAGGCAGACCTACATACACACCAAGCTACCATATTCCATTCTTGATCTTAACAAATACACATGAATTCACTTTAAGGATGCCATATCTGCTCCCCACTCCGTTCCAGCAAGACACCTCATTATGTTCATCACCTTTATGCATTTGTTTTCATTTTATTATATGATCCCTATATGTAAGTCTTTAATTTAAAAAAGAAAAATCACAAACTTAAAACAACACTGTCCAAATTTTTACCATACACTGAGTTTTATATTTTTTTCAAATTTTCTTCCTCCACTTTTGCACCTGTACTGTATTAATATTAGATTATGATTTGTTCCTATTATTGCTGACCTACTGACTTTTCTCTCTCTTGCGCCGCTGATCCAGGTTGCAGTTCTTTGGGGTACTCTTGTTGTCAGAGACTGATACTGTGTGGTTTTGTTTTTTTTTTCCTATTCTTTTCTTGAATATGATTGAATTGGTGGAGGAGAGAGATTGTGTCTTTTAGAGTGGCTGGCCCCTTGGGTGCGGCGAGGCTGTGTGGCCTGGCCGTGTGTGGATGGTTTGGTGTCCTGGGTGTTGGGACCTGGACTTGCTGGGGGATTTGGGGTTGGGGTGGGGCTTGGGGGGTCTGGGGGGTTTGCTTCCCAGTACTGCCGGTTGGCGCCGCGGGCTTCCAGGGGGGTTGGGTTGGGTGCTGGCCCGCGCTCCCTTCGGCTCCTCCCTTGCGGTGCGTGAGTGCGTCTCTGTGCCTGGGGTGGGCTGGGTGGCTGGCCAGCCCGCTGGTGGGGGCCCGGGTGCTGTGCCGTGGGGCTTCTGGTCCTATTGGCAGTGGGGATGGGGGTGGCGGGGGGGGGGAGAGTTTGGCGGCCATCGTTCCTTTTCAGTTGGGTCTGTCTGCTCTACCGTTGGTGGGTTGGGGTCCGGTGCCTGGACGGTGGATGGTGCCTCTCCCCCGGCTCGGGTGTGCGTGGCCCCCATGCCCTGGCCTCTCCCTCTGGGTTTGTGGGGCCCGCTTGTCTCCTATGGCTCCTCGGCTGCCCCTGCCGCTCCGGGGTCTCATCCTGCACCTTCCATGGTTCTGGGATCTCCGTGCGGGGTGGCCCGTCTATCTGTGGCTCCCTGGCCCCCTGTCCCCCCTGTTGGTTTGCTCCTCCCCAGCCCCCGGTGCTCCTCCCGGGCTGCCCACCTACCCCCCGTCCCGTGGTTTCCCTGGCACCTCTGCCGGATCTTGGGTTGGGGGCCCGGTGGGGCTGGCCTCCTCCCCTTGCCGCGCCTCTCCTTCCGCCTGATGCTTGGGGTTGGGCCTCACGTGTCACACCCATTTAATGCACTTCACCAGGTTAGCACCTGCACGCACATCATATTGGGTTGTAAGTAGCACATTGTAGTGTTCACATGATTTGCGGTAGGGTGTTGGGGATGGGTTTGCAGGGCAGTCTGTGGCGCAGCTGTGCACTGCAGCCTTCCACTGTGATCTCCATCCGCCACTCCTTCCTTGCAATTTTAATGCACACACCTTACTGTTGCAGTGCCAATGGGCAGTGACTGCCCATTTCAAGGCCAACAGTTCCAACTTAAAGGAGCTGTAATTTTGGTCATTGCGCTCAGCAGGCTGGAGACTTCTACTAGCATAGGCAATGACTCGCTCTTTTCCACCTTGGACTTGAGCCAATACAGCACCAAGGCCTTGAAAACTGGCATCCGTGTATAATCTAAAAGATAACGAAAATCAGCATAAGCCAAATGGGAGCATTTACCAAAAGCTGCCTTGAGAGTGTCAAAGGCTTTCTGGCATTCTTCAGACCAGTCCAATAATGTCAACTTATCACGCGCAGTATTCCGAGTCAAGGCATTAAGAGGTGTGGCAATCTTTGAGAAACCAGGGATAAACCATCTATAATAACCGGCAAAGCCAAGGAACGATTTCACCTGTTTTGATGTCTGAGGCACTGGCCATTCTTTTACTGCCGCAGTTTTAGTAGGGTCAGTCGCCACTCCCTTCTCACTAATCACATGGCCTAAATAAGTCACCTCCCGTTGAAAAAGGCTACACTTCTTTGGTTGCAACTTAAGGCCATGTTGGCTCAGCCTTTGAAACACTTCTTCCAGATGTTTCAGGTGGCTGTTGAAATCTGGAGAGAAGACCACAACATCATCTAGATATATCAGAGAGTCATTAACCAAACTACCCAAACAGCGCTGCATCAGCCTCTGAAACGTGGCAGGGGCATTACATAAGCCAAAGGCCATCCTCTCAAACTCATACAGCCCAAAAGGAGTTGTAAATGCTGTCTTCTCATGGTCAGCAGGGTCCATCTCGACCTGCCAGTAACCACTGGCTAGGTCCAGAGTGGAGTACCATTTGGCCGCTTTCAGCCCCGTCAGGGATTCCTCTATGCGAGGTAGGGGATAAGAATCTTTATGAGTCAGTGCGTTGAGTTTCCTATAGTCCACGCAAAATCTCCAACCACCATCCTTCTTCCTCACAAGCACAATCGGGGCAGCCCATGGGCTAGCACTTTCCCTCACTACTCCACTATGAAGCATATTCGTTAATAGTGTCTGTAGTTCTTGATATAACGCAGGAGGGACTGGACGATACCACTCTTGACTAGGGGGGCGCTGAGCCTGTTGGTATTTGGTGTCTAACGACTCCAGTTCGGCCAAAGTCTTCCTCGTGTTGTGGAAAAACCTTCCTCCATCTATAGAGCAAGGCTGTCAACTCCTCCTGCTGGCCCGGAGTAAGGCCACCTCCCGGGAGGGGCAACACAGAATGTAAATGTTCAACTTCTCCATCCCCCACCCCCACACGTCTCACGGTCACCTCAACAACATCTGGGGCAACAGGGTTCAATACAAGCTCCTGCTCTCCTTGGATATCCGCCACCATAACCTCCCTGACACTAGCCACTGGCTGTCGCTGCGGGACTTCCACTGGATATGGATTAGGGTTACACACTCTGCATGGAACACGCCCTTCTGTCACTGTGGCCAAGGTCTGCCCTATACGCCACTCTTTATCACCCTCTGGAAGAGGTCCAACCACAACACAAGATGAATTACAAGAGGTGGGAGTTATCTGCATCCACAAAACCATCTCCGACTCAGGAGGGATGACTACTGGCAACTGGTGAGGCAACTTGGCAACCCGTTCATACAATGGCTCTTTGATAGCCGCCCTTTGACAATCCACAAATGCTCTAGACCAGGCTTCACTCTCTGTAGATGGCATCACAGTTTTAAAAGCTAGCAACCCCGGATGACTCCCCTCTGTAAGGGCGGACCAGACTGGCCTTATAATGTTCATCCCCAGTATGCCCTTATCGGGGCCCAAACAGCCATCCTCTACAATTATTACCCCTTTACCTGGAACATCAACGCCTCCCACCATACAATCAACAAGGGCGTAGCCTATATAGGGTATCTTCAATCCATTAGCAGCCCGGAGAGTCAGCCAAGGCACAGTATTGGCACCAGTCACCCCAGTCCCTTCCAGGTGCCTCTTAAATAGACTTTGGCTCATCAGCGTGACCTGCGACCCGGTATCAAGTACAAAAGGAACAGCTCGGTTATTCAACTTTATTAGAACATCAGGGCACTCACCGACAAGGGCAGACTTCGGCTCTGAGTCAATCCCAGGCTTGGTTGCATTTGGTTTGGGCTCCTGCTCCAGATTTACTGCCCCCACGACTTGGCCCTCAGCTGCAGGGGAAGCTAAAAATCCTGTGGCTTAACTGACCTCTGAGGGCACGGGGTGCTGCACATGACTGGCTGCTCTACAAGCTCGACAAATAGGTCTCCCCTCTGAATCCCACTGATAAATTGCAGCAGTAGTACCCCCTGGCGCCCCTTTGCGGGGAGCTGATGGAGTCACAGGTGGTAAACTGTGGATGGAAAACTGGGCCTTTATCTCTGTAATGAGATCAGAAGAGAGAGCTTTTAATTGATCTTTAATCTCAGTCCTTATCTCACCAAACAATTCTTCCTTGAGCTTGGCATTAATCTGTGCTTTTAATTGATCAGGGTTAACTGCTGCCTGGCTTTGTGGGGCATAGACTCTATTCGAGATAGTGGCTTCTTCATCCTCATCGAGCTCCTGTGCCAAAGCCTGGGCTTCTTTGTAGGCATCCTTAAAGGACGTAGTTCTTTGACGTCTCATTTGTCGGATCAATTCTTGCCTAATTGGCCCCTTCCTCAAGCCCACCATAAGCTGATCCAACAGTGCCTCATCTTCCCCACTGGCGCCATCTTCATCATTTTCTTGCCATCTATAAAATAACTCTTAACCGCAAAATAAAATCATTAACAGTTTCATCAATCTTTTGTTTACAATTAAAAAAATTAGCTCATAGCTGTGCTTTACTAGTTGATTGTGCATGCAGGGTCTGTAATAAATCAAGAATTTTCTTGCCCGTATCCTTCTCCCTTGGGCCAGAAAGCTGCAATTCTCGCTTAGCGTTGCCCTCTAATGCCCCAAGAACAAAATCTGCTTGTTGTTGCTGGCTTAGCCCTTGTGCCCTCAACATAGCTTCTACCTGTGCCCTCCATTGAGCAAATTTAGTAGTTTCCCCATCAAATTTCGGTATAAAAGCTGCCCCCATAAACCACGGCATGACAAACTGTGCAGTAATGGCCGAGTCCGAACCTTTTGGGGCTGCATCCATTTCCAAACAATATTGGTATCCTGCCGACAACGCCAAAAATAAATAATGTCAAGTTTGTGGATACCAAATGTTTGGAAATGATGTCAGCAATATCAAATACTAAACAAATTTTAATAGAATCAAAAAAGTACAAATAGATATAAAACACAGTTATAAAGAATCCCAATAAAAGAAAATAACTCCCAGCAATAAAACTAAATAGATAGTCTGTACTTGGAGAAAAGAAAGAGAAAAAAAAGGACTAATGATAAAACCAAACAACAACTAACAAAGTCCCAAAAGTCTCCAATGCACTTAAAACACCAGTTGCATTGTCCTTTTTGTAGAGGGGAGGAAAGCAGGAAGCCTTCTTCCGTCGCCACGGGTTCGACCTCCATCACACTGAGAGGGAGAGGGAGAAAAAAAAGAAGGGGGCGTTCAGTGTCCTGGTCCAACGTTAACCACACCCACACACACACACACAATTGGCTCTTGCAGGGCGACGTCCCTTTTTTACTTAGCTTATGGAGTGTCAAATCCTCTCTCCACGTCAAGTCTGGATCGCTCTCCGGGGCCCCACATCCAAGTGTGGTTGTCCTTGCCTACACTGCCGATGAATCAGGGGAAAAAAAACGCTCCGGCCCGATATCCAGGAAGCCAATGGAGACGCACGCTTCAAAACGAGACAGCTTTTAGCGGCCTGACTCAAACAACGTTAGACCACACAACCAAATCTGCACGCTGCAAAACGACATCCCTTTTCACTTAGCTCATCAAGCATGAGATTTCCCCAGTTGCGCCGTCTCCTCGCATCTCTGTCTTCACACCTTCCTCCCATACAGCTGCTTCCTGGTTCCCTTTGACCGGGTTCCCCCTCCTGCACCCTCCGCCCCCTTTTACCAGCCTCCAGCTTTGAAATCAGCCAATAAAGTTCAGTGAGGGAGGAGCCATTCAATTAGTCCAGTTTCTCCCAACTCCAATCCAAATAAACACTTACCACTAATAACAACCCAATAAAACCACAAAACTACAAGCAAGTACATACAAAAAAACCTGTTCAAACAGACACAACACCCAAATAAAAAAATAAAAAAACTGAAATAATTGAGGGACCATAAAGAAAAAAAACCCAACTAAAAAAAAAGACCACTGTGACATTACTTCTACACGTTTAGTAAACACCTTCACCAATTTAGAGCCGGGGTCACTAGGCGGTGGTGGGTTTGCAGGGCAGGCTGTGGCACAGCGGTGTGCCGTGGCCACCCATGACAGTCTGCCACCTGCCATCTCTTGCCCTGCTTTTAATGCAACACTTTATCTTTGCACACTTAGGGGTTGTACACAGCAAGGGAGATTAATTGTAATAACCATGGCGGGGTTGGTAGGTAGGGTGAGTGTGGCACGTGGGGTTGGCCCCGGGTGGCTGTGGTTGTCTGGGGCTCTGGGGTAGGGGTCTGCCTCACCGGTTCTGCCGTGGTCCCCTGGCCCTGCTCTGGGCCTGTGGAGCCCGGGGACCCGCGGCCCATTGTGGGGGTGAGTGGTGGTGATGGGCGCATGGTGTTGGCGCTGGGGGGCTGGCGGTTGCTGGGGGTATGGGGGGCCGTGGTCTCCGCGGGGTGGGCCCCACTCTCGCTCGGGCAGTCTACTGGTCATGGGCTTTGGTGGTTGGGGTGGGATCCGGGGTGGGGGTGGGTTTGGGGGGCCCTGCTGGCTGCACTGGGGAGCCTGGCGTCGAGGGGCCTTGTGCTCTTCTTGGCCCCGGGGTCGGGCCTTGCCTCTTGTCTGGGGGCTGGGCCCTGCCCTCGTGTGGCTCAGTGGTTCCTACCATGTGCTTTGGATTCAGTTGCGGTGGCTCCTTTGCTACCCGTCCTTGCCACCATTCGTGCCCGCCTTCAGGGCCCGTGGCCCTGGTGGCGTGGTTCTGGGGCTCCCCTATTGGTGGGCCTATGCCGGCACCCTGTGTGCTTCCCTTGGGTTTGGGGCGGCTCCCTGTGCCTCCGTGGGGGGGGGGGGTATTGGGGGTGCATTCCGGCGCCGTCGGGCCGCTCCCCTGTTGCTTTGCTGTGCTGCCCGGTGGCTCTGGAGGCTGCCTTTCTTGGCCCCCGTGCCCTTCCGCTGCCCCTTTTCTCCTGGTTCCCCTGGGGCCCTGCATCCTTGACCCACTTCCATCGCTGCTCGCGGCCGGCCGCGTGGCTTCTGATGTGCCGGTGTGGTCCATGTCATATGGTAAGGTTCTCTGTACTCTTGTCTTGGCCCAACACACCAGCCACAGTAGTGATCGGATATTTAGCTGTGATCTGGGTCTCTGTGTGTGGATGGTCACGTGTTTGTGGCCGTCACCACAATTCGGTTTTTGGGTGCTCTTAAGAGGATTAACACTATGGTGTTCTAGATTAGGGTATGGATGCTCACTAATTAGACAACAGACTGTTGCTGTCACTGTTTGTTCATGTGTGGTTGTTTGTCATGCTATGTTGTATGGTTGGGGCCCTGTCTCCTTGGTGTCTCACGTCACAGTTATTGTCTTCACCACTTGTCTCTCATTCTTGTCTGTCTTTGTGTCGTTTTGGTGGTCAGCCCTTCCTGATAGAAGTTGTCGGTTGGTTTTGAGTAGGATGTTGTAGGCTGATCGGGAAGGGCGGATGGGGTCACACACACACCACATTCACTTATGCACTACATACCTTCTGTCTTGCAAGAATAAATTGCATATATGGGCATTAATGTTCATAAATGGTTCTGCCAGTGTGGCACTTACCATTACTATATATGCAGACAGGGGAAAGAAAAAAAAGTTCTTCCTCGTAAAGATCATGGTCTTAGTCTTTTCAGCAAAGAACCTAAATTCCCACTTACTTTCATAATCTTATACTTGAGTTACAGCTTCTTGCAGCTTTCCCACAATAAATTTAACATTTTCCCCCTTTTCCATAAGCTTCCATCATCTGCAAACAATGACTTACCAATATCTAAATGAATATTTGAGAAAATATCATTTATCATAATAAACACTATAGGACTTATTACACTTCCCAGAGTGAATGGAACATTGTACTTATACTTATCATGGGACTTAGCTTTTCTTTGACTAAATTCAAAATAGCCACTATGCCCCCCACCCCCTGTATCTGCTCTGCTGCTTTTCTCCTCTTCAGGTAGTTTACAAGAACTATGCATGCTACTCAGAGTTCTCACCATCATTTCTGCTTTTTCTGCATTTGATATTGCCACCTGTCCTCCATCAGAAAGGATAAGGTAGCTCCAGTCTCTTCTATTACCTTCCATCCTCTTGATCACCCCCATATTTCATCTATAGAAGTGGTATTTCTAATGGAGCCACAGTAATCCCTCCAGTATGTCCTTTTTTTTTTGTCTTACAGTTCTCCTCACTGCTGCCTGTAACTGCTTATAATCAATCAAATGCTGGTAATTGAGTCCTTTTTAGCAATCCTAAGAGCTCGATTTCTGTTCTTAATTACCTCGTCACACTTATCATTCCACCAAGGAACAGCTTTCCTCAAATGTTTACCGGTATAGCAGTTACTGCAGCCAAATGTATACTCTGTCACAGTTCACTTTCAAATTTCTCAACATCATCTTCCTTTTGCACTAAGCTGAGGTACGTGTCACTCACTTCCACAAATCTTCCCCAGTTTGCTTTTCGGAAGACCCATCTTCCAGTACCATTCTCAATATACTGTGATATAGTAATATCCAGCCTACACATAACTGGATAGTGATCATGTCCTACAGGCCCTTTGTCATACATGACCCACTCACACCAGTCTGCTAGACACTAATGTGAGATTCAGCACTGACTCTTTGCCAGTTCTTGTATCTATCCTAGTCTTTTTTTCCATCATTTAGGTTTCTTTCATTTAACATATCCCTCCCCATAATGTATTATGGGCATTGAAATCCTCACACCCAATAACATTATCACTCATAGCCTTTCCTTTTCTCATCAAATTCTGTTTACATGGATTATAATAGTTTACCACTATCCACCCATACTTCCACCACATATTCATGCCCTTTTCCTATTATATACCCATTACTCTGTATGGTACTCATCTCGTTATAAAAGTAGTACACCCTCTCCCGTTTCCTTGCTCCCTATGTAGTCTAAAATCCCAACTACACTCTAACCATGTTTCTTGAATACATATGTGGTTTCTCATGACGTTTTGCTCGAAGCAGACGACTCAACACCGTATCAATCTTTAAAAAGCAGAAGTGTTGATGCAAGATTGTTTGATGCCTCGCTTCAGCCTGCGAAAAATCACGCGACTCCCCAAATGAATCGTCACTATGTCACACCGATTTGATTTCGGGGCGGGACTTATCAAACTCTCATAGTACCTATAAATTGGCAATCCCTCTGTACGTTGTGGGTTTTTTGAGAGGAGAGTTTTGGTGTGTGTTATTAGTATAGTTTCATTGATTGACAACCAGAAAGGGAGAGATGTAGGTCAGATTAGCATTAGATTAGATAAACCATTTTATCACATATTGTTGTGTGGGCCGCTGAAGAGGAGGTACTGCTGGCCCACCACCACCAGATGGCGCCCTGCTTGGAGTGCGGGCTTCAAGCACGAGAGGGCTTCGAAACTACTGGAGTGACAGCTGTCACACATCATCAACACCAGCTGTCACTCATCAACTACATCCTCCATAAAAGCCGGACTGCAACTCCACCTCCCCGCCGAGAAATCAGCTACCATTCAGGTAACCTTCTCTGCTGTGGTTTTCTGAGACTGAATATTGTTCTGTGTGCAGCCGTTTTCCTGTGGATACAGTCTGAAGCTGGATTGGCGGATAGTGTGAGCGCGACGTCTTCGCCTCTCACTCCTTCCAGGGAAGTGACTGACAGGAGCTGCACAGGTGATTCTGTATCTGCAGGTGGAGGTTTTCCCTCCTGGAGGAATAAGCACTGTAAGATTGCTGGGTGTGTATTCACACACCCACCATTAACTGTTTGTTTCTGCCAGCAGTACCGGGTCTGACTGCTAAAGACAGTGGCCACCTGGGGCGCAGGGCTTGGCGGCTCCGGTGTTCTTCAGATCCGTTGGCGGTGGAAGCTGTGTGGGATCCGGCTCTTCTCTTGCCAGATGTCTTCTATCTTCGAGCCTGCCCACACTTCACCTCGTGTATGATTGACGATCCACATTCTCTGTCGTTGTCTGTATCTCGTTGTGCGATTCACAACATTAAATTGTTACCTTTTGGCTTATCCATTGTCCGTTCATTAACGCCCCCTGTTGTGGGTCCGTGTCACGACACCTTCCCAACACATATTACAACAAAAATCTGCCCTATACTCATAAACCAGCCCTCATGAGATACAACAAAAAATAGGGCTGATAAATCATACACTTTTCCTATCAATTTTACTGCCCTCGAAACTGTGGCAACAATATCAATACAAATCTTAAAACAGGACAATACAAAAAAGACATTTAAAATACAGGCTTTGTATCTCTCCACTTTTCATCCAATCAGGAGCCCCCATTTCTCAGCCAAACCAATGACATACACCGATTTTGTGTTACCCTGGTGACAATGCAGGATCCTGAGACAGGATCCAGATCATTTAATTCAGTCAAGATGTCTGATCAAGATAAGAGTTTTAGCCTCCCTAGCAGGGAGAATTCTACAACTTGAGTCTCATACTGAAATTGTGAGACATCAAGAAGTTAGCGAAGAGGACACTCATGACTTAACAGAGAGACATAAGAACAAGAACACCACCAGGAAAACGGAGAGTGATGTGAACTTGTTCACTGAATGGCTGAGGGGAACCAAGAAGGAGAAGAAGGGGTCCTTGTTCTTTCTCTGGCGGACTTGGGCTGTTACAGATACATCAGGGCATGATACATGTGATAAGGTATTAATACATTTATACACTCACATTGGCCCTCCTTTATCAACATTGCATATGGCAAAATCCGTGCGTAGATGAGGTGTATGGAAAAAGTCACTGCTGGTTTCACATTTATCAATCCCAATGTGGGTGTGCGCTGCGCTCAAATCCTACACCAAGTCGGGAGGTGGTGTATAATTTACACTAAATTCAAAACAGCTTCACATCACGCAGAAAGGTCAAAATAACGATCACAATATATTTCCGACCTGAAAATACCAAAAACCCTCCTCTCACATTAAAATATATAATAACATAAAACATACATTTTATTAATTTCACATCTGGATCATGTTGAGCAGTTTCATCTTATCTGTTAAGATGTTAAATGTTAAACACTCCTGTAACAGAATCAATAAATAGAATGCAAATATTAATCCCCTTCAATTAGTGTCAAACAGTGCTTGGCTACGCATGTCCAGCGCAACTATAAAATGAGCAACAAGTCACACAACTACAGCAACAATGGCAGACTTTGCACTTCTGGAGGATGCAAACGCTGCTCTGAGAAGAGAGAGAGTATTCCGCAACAGAGCAGACCTATTACACGAGTCTGACGAATGGCTCGTCAGTACATTCAGGCTACCATGACATGTCCTGATGGAGTTATGTGCCAACCTGGAGCAGAGGCTGAGACGTGAGACCCGCTGGTCTCGTGCCATTCCCGTGCCGCTCCAAGTGCTGTCAACGCTGGGTGTCCTGGCTACGGGGTCATTCCTAAGGGAAATAGCTGACAGGTCTGGAATAACCCAGCCAACCATGAGCCGCATGCTACCATCTGTGCTGGCTGCAATCAGACACCTGTTTCCAGCATATATCAGATTCCCATATGACAATGACCAGCAAGCAATGATTAAGAGAGAATTTTATGAGATTGTTGACCTCCCAAATGTTAGAGGGGCAACCGATTGCACTCATGTGCGTCTGAAACCATCATCGGTTAATGATTACGCATATGTTAATAGGAAAAATTACCAATCCATCAATATGCAGCTCATCAGCGATGCCAAGCTTTGGCTCCTGAATATAGTAGTCAGGTGGCCTGGTAGCATACATGATGCCTTCATCTTCCAGCACAGCAGTGTAGGCAGAAGATTGCAAGAGGGAGCTCTGAGGGGACAAAGTTATCTCCTAGGTTGGTCTAAAGTGAGTGGTTGCACTTTAATTGAAAAAGTTCCTATGAATAATTATGTTACAGGTGACAAAGGCTATCCCCTCTTGGATTTCCTTATAATCCCTCTGGCAGATGCGCGCATGCTACAAGAGCACCGTTTTAACCAAGCGCACACCTGGACATGGGCCACGGTGGAGTGCTGCGTGGGTCGCCTTAAGGGAAGCTGGGGGAACGCTCCTGTACTCCCCGGAAAAGGTGTGCCACATTATCCTGGCGTGCTCTGTTCTGCACAACCTGAAGAGTCCAGTGTGCCATTTAATGCACAAGCAGAGCAGGCAAATACTGAGGAACCATGGCCTATCCCTCCTGCACCTTGGGCCATACAACTGAGACAGGAGCTCATTCAACGATTTTAATGTAGGTATAATGCAAATGACAATCACAGCAATGTTTGAAACATCTTTATTTTTCCAGATTGTCGCTTATTTTGTTTCAAGTGTCATCAATTGACAGCAACGCTTTGTTAATATTTACAAGCTGCTGACATATCTCGTCCTGTTTTCTTGGACCTCTTCTGTCATTACCCGTGGGATCTTGCTGCAGGGCTTGGGACTGGTTCCACGCGCTCCGTGGTGTCAAGCTCTGTGCTTGTTCCTGCCTGTGGTTTGGCCTGTGAGCTGGGGCCTGGAGTTGGCTCGTCTTCTATAAATAAAGCATACTGAAAATCAAAGATTACCCATTTGTTAAATTATACTGTTTATTCATTAAAATGAGTGCAACTGTGTACAAAAAATAAAACTCTTGGGTAAATATTATTCAAAGCTTTTACCTTCCCTTGAGTAATTTACACTTGGAAAAAGGTAAAATCTCTGCCAGTGGGGCAAGTGTTTGACTTTAAAGGGGTATGAGTAAAATATCTTAACTTGATTTATTTAATTTCATTTTTAATTTTGAGTGAAACACTTACCCCACTGGCAGATTTTCTTTACTCGTCAAAATTACTGAAATGATGGGAAAATATTCTTTTTGCACTGTAGAAAAAAGTATGTTAAGACTTACCTGGAGGACCTGGGACATACTCATGAGTGTCTGACACCTTCTGGCACACCTTCAATAGAGAACGTACCAATTAGAGCCGTGACCTACTCCTCAATTTGGGTCAATTTTAATGTCTCATCTGATTCTCCCCATTCTGTTGGCGTTTGGCTCCTCTTCAGAGCCGCCACTCTTTTTTCGGTAGCTATTTTTAGGTCAAACCATTTTTTTTACCTGTAAATTCATAGGCATAATGCACAAATTATGACTGAATTAAATAAATTATCCATATTATTAAAATAACTTACCTCATCAGGGGATCTAACAATGGGCCCCACGCTGTTTACAAGGGCTGTGATTTTAGCCATATTTTTTTTTGTGTGTGAGCTCCCTTTATCCCACTTTTGAGTCTTCAAAACGACTATTTTTGGAGTTCTACCTCCCTGGTGAGGGTCTCCATTTCTAGCTCCATGAAGTTTTTTTTTTTTTCATAGTTAAGGTCTTTCACTTGTCATTGTCGTAAAAACAAGGCATGGAAGAGCCCCGCGGTGCATATTTATGGGTGTTCCTTTGATAATTACGATGACTTTCAGCCGCCGCATTTATCAACAGCTGCAGGTGTGTACGGTGGAATCTGGGTGGTGCGCAATATTCATAAATACCGCACGCCCTCGTGTGTATTTCATATTTGCACCCAAAACATAAACCTTACTCTGCACAACACTGACAGATGAGGGCCACTGGCACATATTCAGACACTATACATACTGATTACACACTTACAACCCCTATTCCAATGAAGTTGGGATGTTGTTTAAAACGTAAATAAAAAACAGATACAGTGATTTGCAAAACCTCTTCAACCCATATTCAAAGACAAGATATTTAATGTTCAAACTCATAGACTTTTTGTTTTTGTGCAAATATTTGCTCATTTTGAAATGGATGCCTGCAACATGTTTCAAAATAGCTGGGACAGTGGTATGTTTACCACTGTGTTACATCACCTTTCCTTCTAACAACACTCAATAAGCGTTTGTTGAACTGAGGACACTAATTGTTGAAGCTTTGTAGGTGGAATTCTTTCCCATTCTTGCTTGATGTACGACTTCAGTTGTTCAACAGTCCAGGGTCTCCGTTGTCGTATTTTGCGCTTCATAATGTGCCACACATTTTCAATGGGCAACAGGTCTGGACTGCACGCAGGCCAGTCTAGTACTCACACTCTTTTACTACAAAGCCACACTGTTGTAACTGTTGGAGTTATTCTGTAGATACACTGTTTTATTTTATCATGCATGTTTTGTGTTCTCTGCTCTGGTAGAATGTAGTTCTCTCTGCTCTGATAAAGTGTACTGTACTGATGTGATGGGTGAAGGTTACTTAAGATATGTGACATGACGTGCTTCTGCAAGTTGTGGTACCTCTGTGTGCACGCTAAGCTCTTTTTCAGGACATGTGAAGATGACCCAGGCAGAATGCAGCCATAAGCGGAGCAGTGAGATAAAGAATAGAGAATTGAATGTTCCAACCACAGTGTGATTATGATACATTAGTCCTTGTGTCAGAAGAAGTGTGATTAATCGTTAGATGTCTTAAACACATCTTAATCGAGCCCAAGATTAAAAAGGTTCTGAAAGTCCTGATGTATTGTGCAATCAGCGGTTCTGCGGCAAACAGCTCACGCGCTCACTCCTCCCCTTAGGAGCTGTACCGCCATGTATGTAGGGAAGTCCTAAATAAAAGAGCAGGAGCGCAGGCCAGACTTTAGTGTAGCTTTGGTGTACAGCCTGACTTGCACTCCTCGCGAGCTAAAATTGACTTTCTGTCTCACTGGTGTTTCTTGACTCTGTTTGTCTTGTTAAAGGTTTTAAGAATGTTGGAGGAGAAAATACCCAACAATACCGGAGGTGTCCGGCGGAGGGTCGCCAAGTCCAGACGTAAATCCTTGGCCAAGGTGCGATCGATTGATCGTGTCTGCAATTGTCGACCGCCGTTGGCATCGTCTGGTTGACGAGATTTTCCCGAAGAAGACAGACAGGAGGTCGAGTCCGTGAGTAGAATTTCTTTGTAACAGTACTGAGTGAGTGGTGATCAGATCACATAAGACAGTTAAACTCTGTAAGCGATGGCGTGGAATCGTCTGTTAATGTAAAGCAGTTAAAATCCGCGAGGAGGGCGGACTCCTCTACGGTTGCGAGAGGTCCCGGGTTCAAATCCCGGACGAGCCCCCAGTCAATGTTGGGTATTTTCTCCTCCAAACATTCTTAAAACCTTTAACAAGACAAACAGAGTCAAGAAACACAGTGAGACAGAAAGTCAATTTTAGCTCGCGAGGAGTGCAAGTCAGGCTGTACACCAAAGCTACACTAAAGTCTGGCCTGCGCTCCTGCTCTTTTATTTAGGACTTCCCTACATACATGGGCGGTACAGCTCCTAAGGGGAGGAGTGATAGCGCGTGAGCTGTTGCCGCAGAACCGCTGATTGCACAATACATTCAGGACTTTCAGAACCTTTTTAATCTTGGGCTCGATTAAGATGTGTTTAAGACATCTAACGATTAATCACACTTCTTCTGACACAAGGACTAATGTATCATAATCACACTGTGGTTGGAACATTCAATTCTCTATTCTTTATCTCACTGCTCCGCTTATGGCTGCATTCTGCCTGGGTCATCTTCACATGTCCTGAAAAAGAGCTTAGCGTGCACACAGAGATACCACAACTTGCAGAAGCACGTCATGTCACATATCTTAAGTAACCTTCACCCATCACATCAGTACAGTACACTTTATCAGAGCAGAGAGAACTACATTCTACCAGAGCAGAGAACACAAAACATGCATGATAAAATAAAAGTGTATCTACAGAATAACTCCAACAGTAACACGTGCAGAATGTGGCTTGGCATTGTCTTGCTGAAATAAGCAGGGACGTCTCTGA